>NW_023311308.1:577-24705 GCF_011077185.1 Oxyura jamaicensis | reverse complement strand
TGATGTGGATTTGGGGGGGAATGGGGCTTTTTGGGGGGGAAACGGTGCTTTTGGGATCCAAATGACACCTTTTTGGGGGGGAAATGATGGTTTGGGGAGGGGAAATGGGGCCCTTGGTGCTTTTGGAAGGAGAAATTACATTTTTTCGGGGGAAAACGGTGCCCTTTTTTGGGGAAATAGTGCTTTTTGGGGGGAAACGGTGCTTTTGGGATCCAAATGGCACCTTTTTTGGGGGGGAAATGATGGTTTGGGGAGGGGAAATGGGGCCTTTGGAGGGGGAAATGGTGATTTGGGGGGAGGGAATGGGGACTTTGGGGGGGGGAAATGGTATTTTTTTTAGGAGAAATGGTACTTCTGTGGGAGAAATGGTGCTTTTGGGAAGCCAAATGGCACCTTTTGGGGTGGGCAATGGTGCTTTTTGGCAAGGAAATGGTGGTTTGGGGGGGGGTGAATGACAATTTTGGGAAGAAAACTGCTTTTTTTGGGGGGGGGACATCAGAGGGACCTATGGTATCTTTCCACTTTAATTTCCCCATTCCTCCCCTTTTTCCCATTACTCCCCTTTTTCCCCAATTCCTCCCCTCTTCCCGATTTCCCCCCAAATCGGTCCAGGACCAGCTCCTCTTCTGCGACGACTGCGACCGCGGCTACCACATGTACTGCCTCACGCCCCCCATGTCGGAGCCCCCCGAGGGTGAGTGCCGTGCCCCAGAAATGGGTCAAAACACCTCAAATTCTGTACAAAACAGCAAGAGCCACGCAGACCCAATCCTTCCTGCTTTTTTGAGGGGGAGATTCTTGCGATTTGGTTAAAAATTCTTGGATTGAGTGCACCAGGGTTGCCCCCAGGCTCCTCTGCTCCAGCAGAGACCCCAAAAAAGCAGTTTTTTGCCCCAAAATTATCACCTAAGGCTCCTTCGTCCTCCTCTCCCTCACGCTTTGTGCTGACTCACGGCATTGAGGCAAAAATAGAACGAAAAAAAAAAAAGGTATTTACAACCAAAACCCCAAAACCTCGATGGCAGAGGGTTAATTACCGGCCGGTTAATTATCAACCAGTTAATTATCAGCCTCCTTCACTCAAAGGTTAACGAGGAGGAGGAGGAGGAAGGTCATGGGGCTCCACAAGCAAGAACCCCTTGCTGCCGCCACCAAGACACGCGGAGACCCCAAACCCGCCCTTTTTCATCCCAAAACGGTCCCTAACGAAGTGCGGGCCCCTCATGAGGGGCGCGGGTGGAGCCCCCCTGTGACCTCCCCCCCAATTTCTGCCCCCAGGGAGCTGGAGCTGCCACCTGTGTCTGGACCTGCTGAAGGAGAAAGCCTCCATCTACCAGAACCAGAACAACTCCTGATGCCCTCACTTTTCCCTTTTTCCCCCCCCCCTTTTTTTTTTCCTTTTTTTTTTCATTTTTTTCCCCCAATTTGGGGTTGGTTTAGGCTTTTTTTCTGTTGTTTTTTGTTTTTAATCACTTTTGGGGGTGGCTTTTCTCCTTTCCATCGTGCTGCCCCTGCAATACAGCGCCATCTCGCGCATCCATCTCGCAGCGCCAGGACAGCCACCGCTGCCTCCCTGACCCCCAGGAGGGATTTTTGGGGTAATTTCCCCCTAAATCAGGCCTGGCATGTGCGGGCTGTCCCTTCCCATCACCGTTTCTGGGCTTTTTCACCCAAAACGTGCCTGAATCCTCCCCGCTCCAGCACCTCGGAGTGGCATGCCAAAATAAGAACAAAACGCCGCTTTTCCCTTTTCTTGGCAAATTTGGGGCCCCACGCCAGCTGGGGGTTGTGTTTTTGGGTTGTTTTCCTTAATTTTTCAATTTCGATGGGGTGAATTTTTTTTTATGGTTTTATTTTTATTTCCCTCTGCTTTTCTCTTTTTTTTTTTCTCTCCTCCCGGTCCTTGCCTAGACGAGGCCTTACACCCTGCCATCCTCCTCCAGCCAGTGCAAAATTGGGGCAAAATCCCAACATTTTGGGGTTTTCCCTGTGCTCCTCCTCCGGCTGGCTCAAAATGGGGCAAAACCCTTCTGTTTTGGGGTTGTCCAGCCCCTGCAGATCCCTCGACCCGTCCCGTTTGCACAGGGTGTGGTTTTGGGGTGGGGTGGGGTGGGGGGAAAGCTGCTTTTGTCCTAAAACCGCCACTTTTCCCCTCAAAATGCGGCAGGGAGGAGAGGGCCTTCCCCCCCCCGGGAAGGAGCTGCCACACTTTGTTGGGGTGCGCTGGGGACCCCCCCCCGCTTGCCCCTTCCCCCCCCCCAGGATCCCATGGACTGAATGTGCCTGTTTTTTCTAAAAATCAACTTAAAAACCTACCTCCAACATCCCCCTCGCACCCCCACACCCCCATTTTCACCGGCCGTAAACCCCCCACTGGAGAAGAAGCTGGCAGGGGGAAGACCCAAAATGGCCCCAAATTGACCCCAAAACGGTCCAAAATTGACCCCAAATGGACCCAAAATAGCCCCAAATCATTAAAAATACCCAAAAATGCACAAATCTCATGGGGAGGCATCTCCAGCCCGGTGTTTTCTCCCCTTTCCCCCCTTTTTGTGCCGGATTCAGGTGGAAAAGGTGGCTTTTTGGTTCAAAATGGGCGGTTTTCCCGTTTCGCGCCCCAGTGAGGGGCGGGATGATAAAATGTCCCAAAACGGGTGGGTTTTACCCTGTTTTTTCTCCTTCGGCAAAGCTTCACAGTTGTGTCTTATCCAGATTAAAAAAATGACACCAAAACTGCTCCTTTTCATAATAAAAATGGGTAAAAAAAAAAAAAAAAAAGTGGAATTTGTGGGGGTTTTGGGGCAAAATGGGGGGTTTTCGGGGCCCGGGGGGGGGGGGGGGGGCTGTGGTGGGAGGGATTGAAGTTCCACTGGGTGGGTTTGGGGTGAAAAGGTCCTATTTAGGTGCTTGGACGTGGCTTTCCTTAGGTCTGATTTTGGGGTTGTGCTGCCCTTATTTTTGGGGTGAATAAACCTAATTCTGGTGCTTGGCTTCTCTGAAGGAATGATAGCCAGGTTGCATTGCTCTGGTTTTTGGGTGCAAAATGCACCATTTTAGGTGTGTTGATGTGGAATCTCTGAGGGCTGATAGTGAGGTTGTGCTGCCTTCTTTTTGGGGGCCAAACCACTCTGTTTAGGTGTTTTTTTTTTTCCACCCGCCAGCCCGGACGGGAGCCTTAATCCCCCAGCAGGGAGGGTGATTAAGGGGGGGGGGGCTGCAGCTGAAATCACCCGAATTGGGGCAAAGGCTGGCGCTCGGTGACCATCGGCGTGGCTTTATTGGGGTGAAATAAATAGGATTTGAGTAAAGGGGGGGGGGGGGGGGGGGGGGCCACAGGGGGGTCCTGTGCCCCCTCCCCGCTGCCCGTCCTCACCCCTCAGGCGCTGTCCTTGGTCACAGTGGCACCCAGGGGGACGGTGACGTCCTCGTCCTTCAGGTGGCCCCCACTGTGGGGAGGGGGATGGGGAGGTCAGGGGATGAATCCCCAAAACCATCAGTTTGCGCCCCAAAACTTTCAGTCCTCCCCACCCCAAAACTTTCAGCCCTTGTCCTAAAAGCTTCAGGCCTTCTAACCCCAAAATCTTTGGTCCTCAACCCAAAACCTTCCCATTCCAAAACCTTCCATTCTCACCTCAAAACTTTCCTTCCCACCCTAAAACCATCTGATCTCAGCCCAAAAACCTTAGTGTTTCCCACCCCAAAATCTTCAGTCCATCCTACCCCCAATACCTTCAATCTCCACCCCAAAACCTTCCACTCTTCCCTCCCCAAATCCAGCCCTTCTCACCCCAAAACCTGCATTTCCCACCCCCAAATCCTTCAGTCCTCACCCCAAAACCTTCCACCCTTCTCCATCCCAAATCCAGCCCATTTCCCCCCAAAACCTCCTGAGAAGGCAATCTCACCCGAAAACACCCATTTCCCCCCTTCCTTCCTACCGCGAAGGAACTGGGGACAAACTGGGGAGGGGGACAGGGATGGGGACCCCAGGGGGGACAGGGACCCCAGGGGGACCTCTCACCGTCTCTCGACATCCTCGATGGTCTCGGGCAGGGGCACGTTGCGGGTCTCGGGCAGGAAGCAGGTGGCAATGGCCGAGATGATGGGGGCGGCCCCGTAGATAACGAGGGGCAGCACCGGGGTGACGTCAGCCGCCATGCGCACCAAGGGAGCCACCATGCCCCCCACGCGGGCCATGGTGCCCCCCAAGCCCATCCCTGTCTGCCTGCGTCGGGGAGAGGGAGAGGGTGGGCAGGAGGACGGGTGGCCGGACGGAGGGTTTGGTGGTGGGTGGGCAGATGGACGGATGGGTTGGGGGACGGACGGACGGACGGAGAGGTTGGATGAACAGACGGACAGAGGGTTTGATGATGATTGGATAGGCGGATGGATGGGTTGAGGGATGAGTGGAGAGGTGCTTGGATGGCCAGACGGGTGGAGAGGTGGTTTGACAGGTTGTTGGATGGACAGGCGGATGGATGGATGGAGGGTTTGATGGACGGATGGGTGGAGGGATGGTGGAGAGGTGGTTGGGCAGACTGACAGGTGGATTGAGAGGTGGTTGGATGGACACACGGATGAATGGGCTGAGGGATGGGCGGAGAGGTGTTTGGATGGAGGTTTTGATGCTAGATGGACAGACAGAAAAATGGAGGGGTTGCGGGGTGGGTGGAGAGGTGGTTGGATGGACAGATGGGTGGAGAGGTGTTTGGATGGCCGGACAGATGGACAGATGGAGGGTTTGATGGTGGACGGAGAGAAGTTCGGATGGATTTGTTGACTGACGGATGGATGCATTGGGATGTGGGACAGACGGGCGGGTGGGTGGGTGGGTGGGGGTGTCGATTGGCAGCTGGGTGTTGAGGCAGACCCATGGGGGGCTGCTGCCCACCTGATGACAGTTGGGAAGAGCTCCCCGGAGAAGATGTAGGCACAGTTGAAGGAGGCGGCCAAGGCGCCCTTGCCAACCACCGCCAAGGCCATGCGCAGCATCTGCAGCTCTGGGGATGGCCACGGGGGGTGTCACCGCCCCCAGGCCCCCAGCAGGGGCTTCCCACCTCTATCTCCAGCCCCTTGAGTCCCTGGCCTCCATCTCTCTCTCCAGTCTCTGTCCCTCCAATTTTTCTCTCCACCCCTCTAACCATTCTTCCTCCATCTTCCATCTCTACATTCCACCACCCTTCCTCCCCTCACCCACCACCCCCTCGCCCTTTATTTCCTCCCCTTCCCTCTGCTCACCCTTCCTCCCCTCGCCCTCCATCCCACCACCCTTCCTCCCCTCACCCTCCATCCCACCTCTGTCCCTCCCCTCTCCATCCACCCCACCACCCTCCATCCGTCTCTCCATCCCTTCCCTTGTCCGTCTGTCCGTCCCAGTGCCCACCCATTGGCACAATGATGTTGGCGAGGATGCAGACCCCCGCGAGCCCCAAGGAGGCACCCTGGGCCACCCGTCGTCCAGCACCGCTGATGGCCAGGACAGAAGCCAGCTTGGCTGGGATGTCCACGGCCCCAAAAACCAGTTGGCTCAGGTAGATGTCCACACCAAAGCCCTGCAGGTCCATGGCCAGTCCATAGTAAGCGAAGCTGGTAGAGAACCTGCCCAAAAACCCAACGTTTCAACTCAAAACCCACCAAGCATGTCCAAGTGCCCAGAAGGTGGGTTTTGGCCTTCAAAGGTTGTTTTGGCCTCAAAAGTTGGGTATTGTTCCCCCAAAAAGGCATGTTGCTGACAAAAATACATGGTTTAGACACTCAAATTGGGTTTTAAGCACCAAAAGGTAGCTTTTAGCTTCCAAAAATGGTGGGTTTTAAACCCTAAGTTGGGTCTTAAGGTCCAAAAGGTGGCTTCTGTCCCCCAAAAGATGTTTTAGGCCCCCAAGAGTTGGGTTTGGAGTCCCAAAAGTTGAGTTTTGAGCCCCAAAGTTCGGGTGTTAAGCCCTAAAGATTGGATTTTGAGCACCAAAGAATGGGCGTGGAGTCCCAGAAATGGTTTTGGAGCCTTAAAGGTTGGGTTTTGAGCCTTCATGGTTGGTTTTTGAACCCAGAAGAATGGGTTTTGACCCCCCAAAGGTTGTTTTTTGGGCCCCAGAGGATGTTTTTTTATCCCAAGAGGTGTTTTTTTGGGTCTGAAGTGACCTTACTTACCAGACGAAGGAGACGCCACAAGAGACTGTCCTCATCCCAGGGGTACGGACCAGAGCAGCCAGGCCCCCCCCTGGCATCAGGGGCTCCCGGCGCACCAGCGCCCGCAGTGCCTGTGGGAGAGGGATCGAGGGATCAGGAGGGATCTGGAGGGATACAAGGGATCTAGGGGGGATCTATTGGGGGATACAAGGTATCTGGTGGGGGGTCTGGGCTATCTCATGAGATGTAGTGGGCAGAGAAAGGAGCTGAGGGGGATCCAGGAGGATCTAGAGGGGCATCAGAGAGATCTAGGAGGCATCTGGGGGAATCTAGGAGGTACACAAGGCATCGGGGGCGGGGGGTAGGAGGAATCCAGGCAGGCAATCTGAATCCAGGCAGGCAAAGAGATCTAGGAGGGAAGCAGGGGACGTGGGGGGGATCCAAGAGATCGGGGGGGGGCGGGGGAACCAGGGGGCAACTAAGGGGGATCTAAGGGGGGGGGGGGCAGAGGTATTTAGAAGGGATAGAGGGAGTCTGGGGGTGGGTTTAGGATGGGTAGAGGGGCAATGGGGGATCTAGGGGAGAATGAGGGGGAGCCTGGGAGGATCTGGGAGGGATCTAATGGGATCTGGAGGTTTGGAGAGACATCACCTCCTCGCTGAGCTTATCACCCTCCTCCTTCCTCCCGTTGATGCGGGCAACTTTGCGGAGCCCCTTCAAGGCCAGATCGGGTCGCCCCGAGATCACCTGCCAGCGGGCTGACTCCACGAACAGCCTGGGAAGAGGGGGGTGAGGGGTGAGACAGGGACCCCCGCATGGTGCCCAAGCACCACTTCCCAGCCTCCCCTCCATGTCCCCGTACCAGGAGTAGAGGAAGAAGAAGAAGAAGGGGAGGGAGACGACAAGCTGGAGCCAGCGCCAGTGGGGGAGGCCGAAGGCTGTGCCTGCCAGCACGAACTGGCCCAGGGTGTAGCAGTAGCCGTTGATGGTGCCCACCACGGCGCGTGCCTCTGTCGGGATCCACTCCATGCCTGGGGGTCACCATCAGCATCTGGGTGCGCGGGTCCCTCCCATTGGTCAGTGGTGGTGGGACCGAACGCAGGCACCAGGAGCCCTTCCACGGGTCAATGGTGGTGGGGTAGGAAGTGGACCCCGAGGTCTGTCCCATGGGTTCTGGGGTTGGAGATGGGTTTGTGGGGCCCTCCATGGGTCAGTGGTGGTGGAACCCAATGCGGACGCCAGGGTCTTTCCAATGGGTCAATGGTAGTAGGGTTCAAACTGGACACCAAGGTCCCTCCCATGGGTCAGTGGTGGTGGGACCCAACCCGGACACCAGAATCCATCCCAAGGGTCAACGGTAGCAGGGTTGGAAGTGGACACCAAGGTCTCTCCCATGGGTCAATGGTGGTGGGATCACACTCAGATACTAGGGTGCCTCCCATGGGTCAATGGGGGTGGGACCCAACCCAGCCACCAGGGTCCCTCCCATGGGTAGTGGGACCCAACCCACACCAGGGTCCCCAGCTCACAGAGAGAAGCAGAGTTGAGGGACACGCCGGCCATGGCCAGGCCCCCCAGGAAGCGGCAGAAGCAGTAGATGACGAATGTGGGGGCGGCCGCAGTGCCGGCCCCTGCCGCCCCCAGCTGCAGGTAGCACCAGGTGAGCAGTGCCCGGCGACCGAACCTGCTGGGACACGGCACTGGGGGAACTGGGAGCACTGGGACTGGGGGTACAGGATGCTGGGATGCTGATATGGGACACAGAGATAGGGGAACTGGGCACTGGGATTATGGTGCTTTGGGATGGGGACAAAGGGCAGTGGGATGGGGACGGGGCGGTGGGATGGGGACATGGGGCACTGGGATGGAGACAAGGAGCACTGGGTTGGAGACAAGGGGCACTGGGTTGGAGACAAGGGGCACTGGGATGGGGACATGAGGTGCTGAAAGCACTGGGACAGGGACTTAGGGCACTGGGAAGACTGGAATGGGGAATATGGACACTGGGGATACTGGGATGAGAAACAGGGAGACACTGGGGGACAGAAGTAAGGAAGGATGTCCCAGCGCATGCCTGTCTGCCCTCCCCACTCCCAGTTCCTCCCAGTTCCTCCCAGTTCCTCCCAATACAGCAGCAGGCCAGCCACCTACTTGTCGGACAGGACCCCGAAGAGGCCGGAGCCCAGGAGGATCCCAGCCATGTAGATGGACTGGGCCACCTGCCGCAGCCTCTTGGACTCGCACACCAGGTTCCACTGCCACCGGGGGGGAGGACACGGGGAGGGGGTCAACGGACACCTGTGTTCACCACCTCCCCCCCAGTGGCCACCATCCGCCCCTCACCTCAGTGACGATGGTGTGGGCGAAGACGCCGTCGCGATAGGTCCACCCATCATGGCACGGCTCAGTGGCCGCCCTGTTGGCTGTGCCATTGGCCGTGCCATTGGCCTCCAAGAGGTTCCACTGGGGCTCCACATACCGGCGGCAGCTCTGGGGGCGGTGGTGGTCGTCGGAGGGGATGGTGACAAAGAGGGGAACGTCCCCAACACTGTCGTTGGCCACCGGCCGGGGCCGGCAATGGTGCTCGGGGATGCCAGCGGTGAAGTTCTGCAGAAGGTTGTGGCTGGCCAGCATGAGCAGAGGCAGGGCCAATGCGGCCACGTAGGTCACCTGGAAGCGTCCCATCCCGCCCAGGCGGGCCAGCAGCTCCACGAAGGTCATAGTGGGATGAGGGATGGGGCTGGGGGGGTCCCCGGACCAGCTGGGGGTGGGAGGAGGAGACAGGGTTGGAGGAAGGGCTGGGGGATGGATGAGGAACGGCCAAGGAACAGGCAAGGGGTTGCATGGAGGAAGGGGTGAAGGAAGGGCCGAGGGATGGAGGAGTACCTCCAAAGGGTGGTTTGGAGGAAGGGGTGAAGGCTGGATTGAGGGCTGGACCAAGGGATGGAGGAGGGCCAACCAATGGGTGGTGTGGATGGTCACGTCGTAGATGGAGCTAAGGATAGGCCAAGGAATATCCGAGATAGTTTGGAGGAAGGGGTGAGGGACAGGTTGAAGACGGGGCCAAGAGAAGGTGGAGGGATGCTGAGGATGAAGGCCCGAGGGGCTGAAGGACAATGGAGGACCAAGATGGGCCAAGGGGTGAACAAAAGGGTGCGCCAAGGGACAGCCCAGTGGAGGGACACGGCATGGGCAGGGATGGACCGAGGGGTGGTTGAGAAGGGGGCCTCAATCAAGGGAGGATCATCTGCTGATTGGTCCATTGATCTACCAATCCATCCATCTATTGATCTGTCCATCTATTGATCAGTCTATCGCTTATTGGTTTCTCTATTGGTCTACCATTTGACCTGTCGATCTGGCAGCCGATCAGTCTGGTGATCTATCAGGCTCTCTGGTGATCAGTCTCTCAATTGATCTATCAGTCTATCAGTTGCTCTATTGATCAATCAATATCAATTGATCAGTCTATCAGTGTATCAATCTGTCAATCACAACCAACCAGTGTCATTATCTATCTCTCAAGCTCTATTGATCTATCAAGGTGTCTGTTGATCAGTCCCTCTGTCAATTCATCAATCTATTGACCTTCAATCTGTTACTTCATCAATCTAACACTCTGATCAATTGATCTGCCCACTAATCTGCCAGCCTATCAATCACTGGCTATTTATTTCTCACTGTCGGCTCTGCTTCTTGCTGCTTTCCCTCCTCCTCCTCCCTCCCTGCCATGTTATCCATCAATCACTCAATTGATCAATCAATTTTATCGCCCACCTGTCCTACCAGTGGCTCTGGCCCTCCAATGACAGCTCCCGATCGATCAATTGATTGGTTGCTGGCTGCTGTTTCACCCTCCTCCCTCTCTCTGCTGCTCCCTCAGTCTCCGGCTCGATCTGCCACCCACTGTCCCTCCCTCCGTCCCTCCGTCCCTCCCTCTGTCCGTCCCTCCCTCCCTCTGCCACTCCCATTCTCTTCTCCTGGCCTTCCTTCATCCCTCTGTCAATCAATCAACTGATTAATCAATGGCTTTAACACACGACCATGCCACTCATCGTCCCTCCAGTGGCTGTGTCCGCCTGTCCCTCTGCCCATAGCTCATATTGACTCCTTATTCTGTCAAGTGATTGATCTATCTGCTGATCAATCAATCTATTGGGCTGCACAGGTCTCTCAATCAACCTGTTGATCTCCCCTTGTCTCTATTGATCAATTTGTTGGACTCACAGTTGATCAGTCTCACTTTCTCTCACTATTGATCTTTATATTTCTCTTATCTATAATTTATCAAACACCAAATGGTCCATTATCTTCCTCTTTATTGATCAGTCTATCAGTATTTATGTTCCTATTGCTCAACCCATTAGTCTATTGATCAATTTATTGATCTATAATTGATCTATTTGTCAATTAATTGAGATTTAATCCTTCTATTGTTCTGTCTGTCCATCTCTGTAGCTCTCTCTTGATTGATCTACCCACCCATAATAAATCAATCAGTGCACTGGGCTATAAAGTCTCAATCTATTGACAACTCTATTGGTTTCTATATTGCTATTGGTTGATCTTTTGAGTGATAATCTATCCATTGATCAATCTATTGATCTCTCTATCGATCAAACTCTTGGCCTATAATATCAAACTCTTGGCCTATAATCTGTCTATTGACCAATAGGTTGACCTCAGTTTCTATTTTGTCTCTCTACTGGTCAATCCACTGATCTCTCTTAATCAATCTGTTGAATGTAATCTGTCTAATGATCAATTTATAATCTTAATCTTTCCATCACTCACTCTGTTGACCTATAATCTTCCTGTGGATCAGCCTATCGGTGTCTCTCTCCCTACTGATCAGTCCTGTGGGCTTTCATCTCTCTCAACAAGTCCATTGATCTCTCCATCCTGATCAACGTATTGATCTCAGTTGACCCACTCACCTCTCTGGCACTCCAGCTCCCTCCTGACCTCTTCCAGCACCGAATCCTGCTCCTGGATCCGTCCACCAGCGGCTACAACTCCTTGGCCCTGGGGCTGCCCATGGCCACATCCCTGTCCCTCTCCCCGATTCTATTTAAAGCCGCCCCGGCCCCAGTTAACGTTTGACTTCCTCGGGGCCGGATCCTGCTATGGGTCAGTGGAGCCGCTCATCAGGCGGAAACGCCAGCGCCAGTCACGCCGATCCCTGACTGGGGAATGCCCATCATCTCCCCGGGGACCTCCCATCCTCTCCATCTTCTTCCTCACCAAGGAAGCCCCAATCCCCAGCAGAGAGGGACCCCCCCCCGTCCCCCAGCTCCACCCCAGGCTTGTTTTTGCCATCAATGGTGGTTGATTTGCTCTGGCAATTGGAGCAAAGTCCTGGGGTCTCTGAACCGGATCCGTGGGGGGGGGGGGGGGGGGAGAGGCGGGGCTCTTGGACCCCGGGACAGGAGGGCAGCGGGAGGCAGCAAAGCGTGGCTGGGATGTGGGGAAGTAACTGGAGGCCAGTCCCCCTGGCGGGGACGGGTCTGAGGGAGGGTGCAGGGGAGGCAGGAGGCCCACATCATCAGCACCTGGAGCAGAGGGTGCCTTGGGTGCTGGGAAAGTGGGTACCTGGGTCATGGGGACACCTGGTTGCAAGGGGACACCATGGTCCTTGGGGACAGCTGGGTTCTTGGTGACAGCTGGATTTTTGGTGACACCCTTGTTCTTGGGGATACCGTTGTGCTTGGGACAGCTAGGTTCTTGGGGACAGAGGGGTTTTGGGGGACACCCAACATTTTAGGGACCTCTGGACCTTGGGGACAGCTGGGTTCTTGGGGACACATGAGTTCTTGGGGACAGATGGATTCCTGGGGACACCCAGGAAATTGGGGACCTCTGGGTCCTTGGGGACACCCAGAGCCCTGGGGACCACCTGGGACCTTTGGGACACCCAGGTCCATGGGGACACTTTGGTCCTTGGGACATCTGGATCCCTGGGGACACCCCAGTCCTGGGGACACCCCAGTCCTTAGGGACACCCCGGTCCTTGGGACGTCTGTGTCTCCTGCACCCATCTGCGTTCCTCAGCCTCTGTTGAGGCTCTGGACAGAGGGGAGGAGGGGATGGAGACAGGGACGCGATGCTGAGGCCATGGAACCCAGCTGGGACCTGTGTTTGCCTTCGGGGAGGGACAGCCAGGCCAAGCAGGACCCCCGCGGCCGTGGGAAAACAACCCCCCACCCCCAAGCCTCCCACTGGCTGACCCGTTCTGCCCGCGTTTCGCATGATTTTGCTTTTATTTGTTTTCACTGCAGCACAGAAGAAGAAGAAAAAAAAGGCAACAAAAAAACACCACAAAGAGGAGGAGGAGTGGGCGATGTGGTCCCCCCCAGTATGGAGAAAGGTGCACCCTGATGCCTGTGTCCCCTCCTTGGCTGTGGCCACTGCTGTCCCATCCCTCTTCTGGGGGATGCACCCCACCAGCTCCGTCCTCTGGGGGGTTGTGGCAAGGGTTGGGGGATTTGGGGGATCCTGGGGTGGGTAGGGGAGGTGTTAGCAAGGCTCTGTGGTGCCCCCAAGCGTAGGGTCAGGCTGGGTGGGTTGGAGGGGGAGCTGCTGGGCTTCATCTGCCCTGGTCCAGGTCCGGGTCCAGGTCCGGGTCCTGGGGGGCCAAGGAGGATGAGGTGAGGAGGGGCGAGGCCGGGTGGGTTTTCACACTGCTGTCCCCCCACCCATCACATCCAACCACCTTTTTTTCCCACCTGCTGTCCTGTCCTCCTCCCACCGTCCTGCCCGCTGATCCTCCCTCCCCTCCCACCCACATGTCCCTCCCCAGCCTCCATCCCTCCCATCCCACCTGTCCTCCACCTCCTCCACAGACTCCGGCAGGGCCATGTCCCGTGTCTCTGGCAGGAAGATGGCCACCAGTCCTGACAGCACGGGGGCCGCCCCATAGATGATGAAGGGCAGCACAGGGAAGACCTCACCCACCATCTTCACCAAGGGCGCCATGATGCTGCCCAGTCGGGCCATGGTGTTGGCCAACCCCATGCCCGTCTGCCTGTGAGACGTGGGGAGGTGCTGAAGGACCACCTCTATGTGGTCACAGCGACCCCAGCAGCTCCTACAACCCACACCCTGCTCCTTACCGAATCACGGTGGGGTAGAGCTCACCCGTGTAGAGGAAAACGCAGTTGAAGGAGGCGGCCAAGCAACCCTTCCCGAAGACGGCCATGGTGGTCCGGAGCATCCGCAGCTCTGTGGGGACAAAGATGGGACTCTTGGGACTCACTTAGACATCAGTAGGTGGGGTTGGGGAGGGGAGGTGCAGTGTTCGAGACTGGAGACCCCACCTGCCCCCACCAATCGGCCCCCAGCCCTCACCTCGTGGCACCAAGATGTTGGCCAAGATGGCCAAGCCAGCCAGGATGAGGGCGAGGGACTGGGTGAAGCGTCGCCCTATGAAGGTGATGGTGAGGACGGAGACCAGCTTGGCTGGGAAATCTACGGCCCCAAAGACGAGCTGGATCACGTAGATGTTGAAGTCAAAGTTTTGCAGGTCCATGGCCAGCCCATAGTAGGCAAAGCTGGTGGAGAACCTGGGCCAGGAAGAGGTGAGGTGGGTAAATCTCACAAAGAGTTTTGGGGTGGGCTATGGGGGCTGCCCACCATGTCTTGGCCCATGGGATCCAGCCAGGGAATCTGTGTCCCTTCCTGGAGCATGTGAGCAACAAGAGGCCTCTGTTGACTTAGTCCTGTGCTGTGACTCAGTTTCCCTTTCCAATATGGTCCCAGCTAAGATGTGTGGATGGGGAATAGTGTTTGGAGGGAGCAGACAGGTCAACTAATGGGAGGACAGATGGACAACCACCCACTCATGTCCTCCAGACTTACCACACGAAGCAGAGGCAGCAAGAGATGCGGCGCACGACAGGCGTCCGGACCAGGTCAAACACTGTGTGGTGGCTCCTCGATGAGGCCATCTCCTTCTGCATGTAGGACTTTAAGGCCTGGCGGGGGAAGAGAGGGCCTCTGAGGTGGGGATGGGGCACTGAGGTTGCTTGTGGGGGGCAAGGCAGAGGAGCAGAGGGGGAATACCTGGGTGGAGAACCTTCCACCACCCTACAAAACACACCAGAGATGCCCTGGTCAGAGCCTCTTACTTCTATGTCTAGCTTGTCCCCTTCCTCTTTCTTCCCATTTATCCTGGCCACTTTCTGGAGCTCCTTCAAGGCCTGCTGGGACTTTCCCACCATGACCATCCAGCGAGCTGACTCTGTTAACCACCTGGGGAGGAGAGGGAGGGCAGACGCATCCCACAAGGATCATCCCTCCGTCTGACCCTTCCACAAGCAAGCCACCCCTTCATGCAACCATCCACCCATCCAAACAACCAACCATTCACCCATCCAGCCAATCATCCACCCAATCATCTACTCATCCATCCAACCAACCACCCACTCACCCACCCACCCCTGTACCACCCATCAACCCTACACCCTCCCACCCATCCCTCCAGCCATACCTCCATCCCTTCCCCCTCTCCTCCTCACCATGAGTAGAGGAAGAATCCAAAGAAGGGCAGTGACACCGTGAGCTGCAACCACCGCCAGTCAGGGACAGCATAAGCGATGCCAGCCAGCAGGAACTGCCCGGTGGTGTAGCAGTAACCCATGAAGGTCCCCACGAGTGCCCGCGTACGAGTGGGCATCCACTCCAGGGCTGCTGAGACACGTGCGTGTGACTTGGAGCAGGCTGGGAAGACAACCTAGGTATGGATGCCTTGGGGCTGGGGGTGACCACATACAGAGCGAGACACTGTTGAGGACGATGCCGGAGAAGGCCATGCCCGTGAGGAAGCGGAAGAGGCAGTAGACGGTGAAAGTGGGGGCAAAGGAGGAGCATGTCCCCATGACGCCCATCTGCAGGTAGCACCAGGTGAGCAGCGACCGGCGGCCAAACCTGGCCAGGAGAAGGGGGTTAGGTGGCCCTCATGATGCTGCCCCACCTCTACACCCCCTGTTCCCTCCTACACACCCCCGGGGACAAGGTGGCCCCTCTCACCTGTCCGAGAGGCCCCCGAAGATGATGCCGCCCACCAAGACGCCGGCCATGTAGAGTGACTGGGCCAACTGCTTCAAGCCCCGGGAGCTGCACACCAGATCCCACTGCCGAGGGGCAAGGATGTGGGGGTGGGAGAGGGATCGGGGGGGACCACCCCCTGCCTCTCTGCTGCCCCCCAAGACTGGCCACAGCGGCTGGTAGGGTTAATCCAACACCATGGCCAACAGCCACGGCAGCTGGTAGGGTTGATCCAACGTAACGGCCAATGGAAAGAAATGCCAAGATGATGCCAATAAACATGGCCACCCTTCCCAGAATCCCCATAGTTGGAAGACACCTTCATGGGTTCATCCAGCCCCTTTTTGACCCTCTCTTGAGAGTCAAAACCAGCTCCCTTATCCCTCCCTTTCTTGTGCCAGGTCTCCGCAGCATTGAGCGCCTCCACCGAGGGTTGAATGAGGAAGATGCTCTAGTTGGAAGAAGCCAATGTCATGATGGCAGCAGACCCTTCACCGGTGCCCCCAGGTAGGAACCATGCCCACGAGTGGGTGAAATGTGCCACCAGCCCCAAATCCCACCCCCACCACTGCCTCTGCCCTACCTCCGTGATGATGGTGCTGGTGAAAATGCTGCGGTCATAGGTCCAGCCATCGTGGCAGGGCTC
Source organism: Oxyura jamaicensis (assembly GCF_011077185.1). Taxonomy (NCBI): domain Eukaryota; kingdom Metazoa; phylum Chordata; class Aves; order Anseriformes; family Anatidae; genus Oxyura; species Oxyura jamaicensis. The sequence continues at coordinate 8,888 of NW_023311308.1, read as the reverse complement.
CGTCTCCAACCAGCTGTCGTTGGGGGCCGAGCCATTGGCCTCCAGAAGCCACCACTGCGGAGTCACAAAGCGCCGGCACGACTCGCCACGGGGGACTGAGACCCGCAGCAGGTCCTGGGGGTCAAGGCTGGTGGCATTGACCTCCCAGCGGAGCCGGCAGTGGTGGTCGCTGGTGGCAGCCGTGAAGTTCTGCAGAAGATTGTGGCTGGCCATCATGAGGACGGGCATGGCCAGGAGGATTACCGAGGCCACCTGGAAGCGCCCCATGCTCCCAACATGCTCCAGGAGGTCGGCAAAAGCCATGCTGCCACCGCGAGCCCCCGGGAGTGCCCTGCGATGGCCACCCCAGCCATGCACACCCACTCACTGGCAGAGCCCCAAAAGGGATAGATTTCACCCCAGAAACTCTTCTCTCCCTCCTGCAGTGTCTGTGCAGGATGGTCTCCTATATAACCCAGCCAACGGTGGCTTTGGTTAACGTTTGACGTCCTTTTTCTGGTGGTTTTCCAAAGGGATAAGGCAAAGGCGGGGGGGGAAAATCCAGAAATCTGGGACCCGCAAAAAATAAAACTTTTTTCCTTTCTCTCTCTCTCTCTCTTTTTTTTTTTTTTTTTTTCTTTCTTTCCCTCAGCATCGATTTTCTGGGGGAGGAAGGCAGCTTTTGGAGAGGGGCAGGGTGAATCTGGAACCAACCTGCCTCACCTGGTGTACCCGAAGAGGTGGGCATCCTGGAGAGGGGGCTTCTGGCCCTGGCCAACATGTGGCCTTCACGGGCACCATCAGGTTAAATTTTAGCAATTATTTTTTTGTGGTCAAAAGGGGACCAAAAGGTGCTGACGGAGGCGGCCCTGCTTGGGTCAGTGCCTTCTCCGCCTGGGGAGGCTGGGGGTTAATTTTTGATGGGATTGGGACCAAGGGACACGTCGGCACCAGGAGCAAGGGCCAGGTTGGCCCAGCAGGAAGTCGGGGAAGGGGCATGGTGGGAAAAGCCCCGCGGGTTGCCTGGAAGGGGCTGGGCTAGGGTATGGGGAAAGGGGTGGCTGGGGGGGCATTCCTCATGGGATTTGGGGGACCCCTCCACTGAGACAAGAGTTGGGTGGGTTCAACGTCATCAGGTGTCATCTTCTTGGAGGTGACCTCAAACATGGCACTTGTTGGGCATCTTCTTCCTGGAGGAGACCTCAGTTGGGTTTCATCTGAGTGGAGGCAACCTCAGAAACTGGTCTGGGGTCTTGTCATATTGGAGGTGACCTGGGGGACAAGGTTAAGTGGCATCTTATTGAAGGGGACCCCCAAAACGGTGTCCTTTGGGCGTCATCCCAATGGAGGTGACTTCAGGGACCAGGTTTCTGGATGGCATCTTACTGGAGGTGGCCTCGGGGACACTGCTTTTGAGCATCACCTTACTGGCAGTGACCTTGGGCACGGTCATTGGGTGTCACCTTGTTGGAGGTGGCCTCAGGTAACACCAAGACACTGTCCCCTGGCAGAGCTCCTTTATTCCTCTGAGGACTTCCCCTGCCCCACATGGGGAAGCCACCTGATGTGGGGCACGCAGTGAATTCAAGCCCATCCCCAAACCAGGGCTGCAAGAACCCGCCAGGAGCGCTGCCCCCATCCAGGTCCTTCAGGGCTCCTTCGGTGGGGCCTTGTCCTGGGACTGCAGGGGGATCTTCTCTTTGAGGTTGGCTGTCTTCTTCTGCTTGGCCCTGGAGGGAGGCAGATGAGAGGTCAGCAGGAGGAGGAGGGTCCATGGCGCACGGTAGTACCTTGTCCATCTGTCTGTCCAGCCATTCAGCCAATCACGTCACTCGTTCTTCTGCCAACATTCCCACCCAGTTGTCCATCCCCCAATTCATCCGTCTGTTCCTCCACCCCATAATCCTCCACTCTGGCCATCCTCCAATCCACCTGTCCTCCAACATACCTTCCTGTCCTCTCCCATACTTGTCCATCCCCCCATCCTCCGATCCACCTGCCTGTCCTCCTCCAATGCATACGTCCTCCAGACCACCCACCTGTCCTCCTCCCATCAACCTGTCCACCTTCCAATCCACACATCCTCCAGTTGACCTGCTCAGCCTCCTCCAATCCACTCGTCCTCCAACCCACCCACCCAACCTCTTCCAAACCACCTGCTCAACCTTCTCCAATCCGCTCGGCCTCTAACCTACCCACCCAACCTCCTCCAACCCACCCACCCTCAACCCCACCCATTCTCCTACCACCCCATCCCCCTGCCAGCCCACCCATCCGTCTTTCCATCTATCCATCCTCCTCCTGGCCTGTCCGTCCGTCCCTCCCACCTGCTCTCCACCTCCTCGATGGTGTCGGGCAGCGGTGTGTTGAGGGTCTCTGGCAGGAAGCCAGCCGCCACGGCTGCCACCACAGGGGCCACCCCATAGACGGCGGGGGGCAGGAACGGGTAGTACTCATCCATCATCTTCACCAGTGGCGCCACGATGCCGCCCACCCGTGCCATGGTGCTGCCGAAGCCCAACCCGGTCTGCCTGCGGGCACCGTGGGGGTCAGCATGGGGCAAGTACCCCCTGGGGGTGTCAATGAGCCCCATGGGGTGATGGGAAGAGGTTTTTTTTTGTTTGGTTGTTTTTTGGTTTTGTTTTTACCTGATGGGAGTAGGATAAAGCTCGGTGGTGTAGAGGAAGACGCAGTTGAAGGAGGCGGAGAGGCAGCCCTTGCCGATGACGGCCAGCGCCGTGCGCACTGTCTGCAGCTCTGGGGCAGAGAGGGGCACGAGGTGGGCACGAGGTGGGCTTTGCACTGGGCCGGGAGCTCCCCAGCCATGGGGTGGTGGTGGGGTGGGACACAGGATGGCGTCTCGCCATCCTCAGAGCTATTCAAAAGCCACCTGGGCCACCGGGTGCAGTTTGGGTGGCCGAAGGAGGTACCCAGGTGTGCCATGGGTGGGTGGCAAGGTGTGGGGCACCCAATTAAATATCTGGAGAAGGGCCAGAGGGGTGGACTCCACCCACCCCGCCATCACCCTGGGCCACCCACCTGTGGGGACAAAGATGTTGGCAATGATGACCAGCCCTGCGAAGAAGAGGGCCACCATGAGGGACACCCGCCGGCCGATGTAGCTGAGGGAGACGGTCACCACCACTTTGGCTGGGAAGTCGACAGCACCGAAAATCACCTGGATGAGGTAAATGCTGACGCCAAAGTTCTGCAGATCCATGGCCAGCCCGTAGTATGAGAAACTGATGGAGAACCTGGAGAGGAGCAGGGAGAGAGGCCCGTCAGAGGTCTTTAGGTGGGGTGACCTTCCCACCACCCTGGGATGTCACTGCTGTGTGGGACAGGGGAGTCAGATGGAGAAGAGGGCTGGATGGATGGCTTCAGGGCTTGGCTGTCCATCCAACCATCCATCCAACCAACCATCCAACCATCCAGCCATCTAACCAACTATCCATCCAACCAACAAACCATCCAACCAACTATGCATCCATCCATCCAACCAACCATCTATCCAACCATCCATCCAACCAACTAACCATTCATCCAAAAATCCAACCAACAAACCATCCAACCAACCATCCATCTATCCAACCTACCATCCAGCCATCTCTTCACCTTATCCCCACCACACTTCCCCAACCCAGCCTGGCCCCACCAGACAATGGAGAGGCAGAAGAAGATATGGCGGATGACCGGGGTCCGAACCAGGTCGGAGATGGTGTAGGAGGACTTCAGACCAGCCAACTCCTCCTTCATGTTGGACCTCAGGTTCTGGGAAGGGGGAAACCAGGAAAGGTGGGCGGGGGACAGGAAAACCAAGACCACTCTGGATCAGAGCTCCCCCTGGTGGGGCCATAATACCTCCACCGTGATCTTCTCCCCTTCCTCCTTCTTCTTATTGATCCTGGCCACCCGCTGTAGGACCTTCACGGCCCTCTCAGCCTTCCCGGAGAGCACCAGCCAACGAGCGGACTCAGCCAGCCACCTGTGGCCAGCAAGGGGGGAAACTGAGGCAAAAAGAGGGGCAAGGAGAGCTCCACGTGTCTCCAGGGCCTCCCCAGTGGGACCCAGGTGTCCTACCAGGAGTAGAGGAGGAAGACAAAGAAGGGCAGGGAGACGGTGAGCTGGAGCCAGCGCCAGTGGGGGACTGCGTAGGCCAGGCCGGCCAGCAGGATCTGGCCCAGGGTGTAGGCAAAGCCGGTGATGGCCACGGTGATGGCACGGTAGGGCGTGGGGATCCACTCCACCACTGCAAAGGACCATGGGGACATGGCTGACTTATTGTCCCCTCTCTGTGATCCTCCTTGTGCATGTGGCCACCCCCTCATGTCCAGATGTGTCCCCATCACACGGCCCCTACATGGCCTTCATGATGTTCCCACTGGTGACCACTAGGATGGCCCCATCGGCAGCTGGAGGAACATCTCCATCTATAGAGAGTGGGATGTCCCCCTCCTTGGCCATTGGATTGTCCTTACCATGGCCATGCTGATGTCCCCATCCATGGCCATTGAGTTGTCTCCACCATAGCCATTGGGATGTCCCCAACATGGCCATCACGATGTCCCCAACATGGCCATGTTGATGTCCCAATCCATGGCCATTGCACTGTCCCCACCATGACCATCAGGTTGTTCCCATCCATGGCCACTGAGTTGTCCCCATCCATAGCCATTGGGTCATCCCTTCCATGGCCATCGGGACGTCCCTACCACAGCTCTCTCTGTCCCCGTCTCCTCACCCAAGCAGGCGATGCTAAGGCCGAAGCCGGAGAGGGCCATGCCTCCGGTGAAGCGGAAGACACAGTAGGACACGTAGTTGGGGGCGAAGGCCGTGCACGTCCCCATCACCCCCAGCTGCAGGTAGGACCACATCAGCATGGCCTTGCGCCCAAACCTGCAACAGGGAAGCACTGGGTGCCACCAGGGTCCACCAGGCAATGGTCTGCCCGACGTCCAAGGGAGAAACTGAGGCACGGGGAGAGGCTGACTTCTGCCCTTACTTGTCCGAGAGGCCCCCCAGGACCAGGGCTCCCACCAGGACACCAGCCATGTAGATGGATTGGGCCATCTGCCGGAGCTGCCGGTAGCTGCAGACCAGGTCCCACTGCAGGGACAGGGATGGGGTGAGGCTGGTCTGGTCCTTCCCTCCCCCCAAATGTCCCTCCCCCTTCCTGCCATTCGTCCATCCATCCATCCATCATCTCCAACCCTCATCATCCCTATAGGGTTTTCCCCTCCATCTCCATAGGGTTTGTCCTCCATCCCCATAGGGTTCATCCTCCATCCCCCTAGGGTTCTCCCTCTCCCTTCCTTCATCTCCATCCCTGTCCCCCCATCCCCACCTTGGAGATGATGGAGGCCACATCCTCCCACCCTTCATTCTCCCCCCATCGCCTTGTTCCTGTCCCCACCTCAGTGACGATGGTGGCCACGTAGATGCTGAGGTCGTAGTCCCAGCCGTCATGGCAGGGCTCGGTGGGCCGGGGGCCGCTGCTGCCGTTGGGTGGGGCCGAGGCCACGTAGCGCCAGCAGGACCCCAGGGTGGCCTCAGAAGGTCCCAGGGTGTCATTAGAAGACCCAAGGGTGGCCTCAGGAGGAACACGGGTGCCATTGGGGGACTCCGGAGTGCCATCAAGTGTGACATCGGTGGCACTGGAGACATGGGTGCCATCGAGAGACCCCATGGTACCATCTGGGGACCTCAGGATGGTGTTGGAGGACCTCAAAGTGCCATTGGAGGACCTTGAGGTGCCATCAGGGGACCTTGGGATGGCGTTGGAGGACCTCAAGGTGCCATCAGGAGACCTGATGGTGGCACTGGGCGGCCCCGGTGTGGCACTGGGGAGGCCGAGGGTGGCACCGGGACCATGGATGGCAGCAGGGGTGGTGCTGGGGATGCGGCAGCGGTGCGGGGGGACGGCGGCGGTGAAGTTCTGCAGGAGGTTGTGGCTGGCCATGAGCAGGATGGGCACCGACAGCAGCACTGTCTGTAGGACCTGGAAGCGTCCCAGCCCCCCGACTTGTGCCAGCACCGCCCCGAATGGCATCGTGGGGGGGGGGGTGCGGGGACACCAGCACCCGCGGGGACACCGCTGGACACAGGGACACTGCTGGACATGGGGAACGGCGTCAGTCATGGGGACACTGGTGGACATGGGGACACCAACACCCACGGGGACCCATGGAGACACCAGCACCCATGGGGACATAGGGAACATCATGTATGGGGACACCAGTGGACATGGGGACATAGGGACACCAGCACCTATGGGGACAGTGGCACCCACGGGGACCCCAGCACCCATGGGGACATGGGGACAGTGACACCCATGGGGACAGCAACACCCATGGGGACACTGGCTCCATGGGGAACGGCATCGCTCATGGAGTCACCTGAGGAGATGAGGACACCAGCACCCATGGGGACACCGGCGGACATGGGGACACCAGCACCCACAGGGACACTGGGCTGGGGACTGAGGATGCATGGCTGGGGACAAAAGCATGGGGATGGGGACATGCGTGGGACATGGGGCAAACATGGGGACAGGGACTGTGGTGGCACGGGGAGGGGACACGGGGAGGGGACACCGGGGCAGACACGAGGATGAGGACTGCAGGGCCACGGCAGGGGGACATGGTGACCACCAGTGACACATCTGGGGACATGGTGTCACCACTTGCGTCACCCGCCCCCCAGCTGTCCTGCTGTCCCCATCCTCTCCCTACTGTCCCCAGGCATGCCCTGGTCCCGTGTCCCCTCCCCGCTGTCCCTGTCCCTGCTCTGGCTCCCTGGGGACAGGGACATCCGGCCAGCTGTGCCTGCCATGTCCCCAGGGTGAAGGGTCCCTGTCCCCTCCCCGATGTCCCCCGTGGGTCCTGGTCCTGTGTCCCCTGGTCCTGTGGCACCCCGTGTTCCCTCCCAACGTCCCCACCCCCCTCAATGCCCCAAAGCCATCCCTGTGTCCCCTCTGATGTCCTCAGTGTCCCCTGGCCCCCACCCCCTCCTCAACACCCACAGCGCCTCCGTGTCCCAGTTCCAATGTCCCCAACCCCTCCCTGACATCCCCAACCTGTCCCATGTCCCCTCTTGGATGTCCCCAACCTGTTCCCATCCCCTCCCTGATGTCCCCAACCTGTCCCCATCCCCTCACAATGTCCCCAACCTGTCCCACGCCCCCTCCCCAATGTCCCCAACCTGTCCCCAACCCCTCCCCGATGTTCCCAACCTGTCCCCAACCCCTCCCCGATGTTCCCAACCTGTCCCCATTTCATCCCCGATGTCCCCAACCTGTCCCATGTCCCCTCCCTGATATCCCCAACCGGACACTATGCCCTCCCTGATGTCCCCAACCTGTCCCATGCCCCCTCCCCGATATCCCCAACCTGCCCCCAACCCCTGGCAATGCCCCCAGCCTGTCCCACGCCCCCTCCCTGATATCCCCAACCTCTCCCATGCCCCCTCCCTGATGTCTCCAACCTGTCCCCAACCCCTCCCCGATGTCCCCAACCTGTCCCACACCCCCTCCCCAATGTCTCCAACCTCTCCCCGATGTCCCCAACCTGTCCCCAACCCCTCCCCAATGTCCCCAACCTGTCCCACATCCCCCCGCCGGCCGTACCTGGGCTCTGCGGGGTGACGTCCCCGTCCCCGGGGTCCCCCCGGCCGCTGGCCCCGTTATATAAGGCGAAAAGCGGCTCTTTTGGTTAAAGTGTCACCGGGATTAGGCCGGGGGCGGGGGCAGATTCCAGCGCCGCAGGCGCCGGGGGTCCGCCAGGGTCCGCCCGCCCACCGGCCCCATACGTGCCCGGAGGGGCCTATAGGCACCCTATAGATCCCTGCAGCCCCTATACATCCCCCGAGACACATGCTGGGCCCCACAGGCCCTCCCGGGGGGGCACACCCCTCCAGGGTCCCCTGTAGGTCCCCAAAAGCTGCCCCCAAATGCCCATGGGCCCCTGGAGGCACCTGACAGACTCCTTTATGCCCCCCCCCCCTGCCCTGTGGGCCCCTATGGATTCCCCAGCAGCCCCTATAGCTCCGTACAGCTCCCCGAAGGACCCCTGTAACCCCTCTGAAGTTTTCTACGGGATCCTATAGAACATCGATAACCCCACATGGAGCCATTGCAGCCCCCACCCCACCTACCCGACCCCCTGTGGGCCCCTACAGCTCCCTATGGATCCTTTACCGGCCCCTGCAGCCGCCTCAATCTCTGCTACGAGTCTGTCTGAACTCTCTATAGACCCCGTAAGGGCTCCTATAGACCCTTATAGACCCCTACAGACACCTTTATGGGCTCCTATATGCCCTTACACACGGCTACACG
>NW_023311308.1:0-567 GCF_011077185.1 Oxyura jamaicensis | reverse complement strand
GGGCTCCTATAGGGCCTCATATATCCCCTTTGGGCTCCTATAGGGCCTCGTAGATCCCCTAAGGTCCCCTATAGGGCCTCATATATCCCCTATGGGTTCCTATAGGGCCTCATATATCCCCTTTGGGCTTCTATAGGCCCTCATATATGCCCTACGGGTTCCTATAGGGCCTCATATATCCCCTATGGGCTCCTATAGGGCCTCATATATCCCCTTTGGGCTCCTATAGGGCCCCAGAGAGCCCCTATGGGCTCCTATAGACCCTCATATCCCCTACGGGCTCCTATAGGGCCTCATATATCCCCTTTGGGCTCCTATAGGGCCCCAGAGAGCCCCTATGGGCTCCTATAGGCCCTCAAATCCCCTACGGGCTCCTATAGGGCCTCATATATCCCCTTTGGGCTCCTATAGGGCCTCGTAGATCCCCTAAGGTCCCCTATAGGGCCTCATATATCCCCTATGGGTTCCTATAGGGCCTCATATATCCCCTATGGGCTCCTATAGGGCCCCAGAGAGCCCCTATGGGCTCCCCCCCCATGGACCCCCATAGCCCTTTAAAGCCCCCCC
>NW_023311307.1:1989-3403 GCF_011077185.1 Oxyura jamaicensis | reverse complement strand
AAAAGAACGTCAGTGATTGCTGCTTTGCAGTTAGGTACCGTTTGAAAAAACAAACTTTAGAATCAAAAAAACAGCACCTCCAGAAACACGTGGCCTTGGCTTGCATAATTAGAGGAGCAACATCAGCACGGAATAAATTATGACTCAAACTACTACCGCTGATCTGGGGAACAAGCACATGCAAATACGTCCCCTATCCATTCATAAAGGAAGTACTAAGACCAAGAACACAATGGGGGGATACGCCGCGGCGCCGTGGTCTCCCGGCGGGTGACAAAGCACCAGGGCGGACCCCAGCCGGCGACTTCTGGCGCACCACGCGGCGGACCCTGGCCGGCGACTTCCGCCGTTTCCACGGGACTAGTGGCGGAATCCCACCGGCCATCCCCGGAGGGCATCAAAGCGCCGCGGCGGGCCCCGCGGCGGATCCCGGCCGACGACACCCGGAGGGAACCCGGTCGCCGCGGCGAAGGGGCCCAGCGACAAACGGCGGGCCCCAGCGAGCCACACACGGCGACCCCCAGCGGGTCCCCGTGCGCCGCGACGGACCCCAGCAGGCGACCTTCGGCGGGACCACCGCGCCGCGCCGTTCCCCCCCCCGGCGACCACTGGCGAGCCCCAATAGACACCGCTCGGAAATCCCCGGCAGGCCCCCGTACGCTGCGGCGGATCCCCGGCGGCGACTCCAGGGTGCCTCGTCGAGCCTTTCCCCCCCCCCCTACCCCCGGCGCTGCGACAGCTAGCGGCCCCCGGCGGCCCCTGCTCGACAAGCCCCGGCAGGTCCCCGGGAGCCGCGGTGGATGTGTTTCCTCCATGTAAGCTGTAAGATGTGTTTCCTAACCAGAATTGGCAACATGACTCTTTTTTCTCCCCGTTACCCTTTTCGCTAGTGCTTTTTGTTTGTGTTTTTTTTGTTTGTTTGTTTGTTTGTTTTGTCTTAGTTTCTAATTTTTATGGAGCAGTGAAGACGAGAACAATTCTGTCTCTGTATTTGTCGAAAGAGTACATATGTACATATGTACTATGTACAGCAAGTACATAGAATTCTCTTACATTGATTATAGTATGATTTTTTGTTCAGAGTATTGCTGGTTATTTTGTTAACAGATTCTCAGAAGCATATTCATTTATTATTTCGGAAAATTCATGAAATCTCATGCCAAGCTTACTCCAAAATCAGTACATACAATTAATTTCTATCCAGATGGCAAGAGACAACTTTTGCCTCTTTTGTTGAAAGTCAAGGTTTTCAGCACTTGATGAGTTCTGTTTGCAGACCCCAAATGTCTAGTCTCCAAATTCTAGAAATCCCATTTAGTTTTTCTGTCTGTGTTTTTAATGCTTTATATAAAAAGATGGTCCACAGGTGTGGTAAATTAGTGGGGGTTTGTTCATTGTCTTTGAGGAATTTGGA
>NW_023311307.1:0-1979 GCF_011077185.1 Oxyura jamaicensis | reverse complement strand
AAATAATTTCAATAGACCAGAAAATTGTGTGGTCTAATTTATAATAACAGGGTAACAAAATATTGCATTGTAGAGACACTGTATGTGCGAGCTGACTCCTGACTGCATCAGGCCTGATCAAGTTTAGTCTGTCCATTGGTGAGAGCGAATAAATGGATAAACTCGTTGCAGTCCTGGTTAACGGAGATCCCTGAATAGTTCTGCACCTATTCCTCGAGCATTTCTTCCTAGCATTGCTCCCAGCAGAGCTGATAGATTTATTTGCATTGGTAAAAGAAAGGCAGGAAAACTAGCACCAGCATAAAAGCAGAGAGGCTAGGGGATTGGAAATTGTGCTAGCCCTCTGGTGTCTGCCTTCTGTTATCTTCTCCTTCAGGGATCTTTAAGGAGCCTGGATGCATTGGTCTCTCTGTGAGGTCTCAGGAGTCCTAGACGAATGGAATTCTGTGGCCATCACATCCTTAATTGTCGTGCTTTCATTGTGGAAAGCTCCTCCAGAAAGAAAGGGTCTTGTTTTTATAGCTATTTAGCAACTACAGACATTGTTCCTAATCTTCTTTATTCTAAGGGAAAAAAAAAATCACCAACAGAGTAGCGTACCCTATACATACACATCAATGGGACCTAAGACAGCTTTATAGAGCCTTGTGCCATCTCCTTAGATTTGTGGTGGGATGAACTCTAGGAAATGGCATTCAGGTGGTGAAGAAGAGTTTCTGGGAAAACATGTTTCTGACATACATCAGGCTGAAGCTGAGTCCACGCAAAATGAGTTTCTGGAAGAAAGTGAAAATGTTCAAGAACAGACAAATAGTAATGAAAGAGCATTTTCTGGGATAGACAGTGAGAGAAGCGGGGGAGATGTTGATCTGACTGAACCTGATGCTGAAAAGGAGAGTGCCAAGCTTCCTGGACATTCAGCACTAAGATGGGAACCTCTAAATTTTGAAGAGCAAACTTCAAATGCTAAGTGAAAAGTCCAACAGGTCATTTAGCACCTTCTTCTTGCTGAGGAGGATTAGCTTTAGCCTTCCATTTCACTCTATTTTTTTCTGTTACAGCTCTCAAAAATCATCACCTGGTTTATTCCGTGATGATGTTGCTCCTCTAATTATGCAAGCCAAGGCCACGTGTTTCTGGAGGTGCTGTTTTTTTTGATTCTAAAGTCTGTTTTTTCAAACAGTACCTAACTGCAAAGCAGCAATCACTGACGTTCTTTTATTGTAGGAGGCACTTTCCAGTAATGAGCAGCATAAATGTGCAGTTCAAAAGCTGCACTTCAAAATGGGTGGATCCAAAGTAACATGTGGAATAGGAGACTTATGCCCTAGTGTTGCAGTGTAAGATGTATTTCCTAACTAGAATTGGCAACATGACTATGTTTTTCCCCTATTACCCTTTTCGCTAATGCTTTTTGTTTGATTGTGTTTTTTTGTTTGTTTGTTAGTTTTGTCTTAGTTTCTAATTTTTATGGAGCAGTGACTTTAGGTGGAAAGAAGGGAGAAGCCAAGTATTTTTCAGTGAAGACGAAAACAATTGTCTCAGTCTTTGTCAAAAGAGATGGTTTTGCAGGTCCAGGGTACTTCATTGAGACTGTATTCTAGATGAACAGGAAACTGACTGAAGAAATGGGTGTCCTTCCAGATTCTTGGACACTTCAGATGACTCCTACTGGACATTCTCAGGTAGACCAGCAACAGGTGAGTGTTGAGAACACTGTGGAAGTTTCTACAGAGCCAGACATTGGAGTTATTGTGGATCACCCTGAGCTCAAAGTATATCTATTTTCAACTTTTTTTTAATACTCAAATAGGAGCTCTTGTGACCAGGCCAATTGCAAATGAAGTCACTTGTTAACCAATGCCAACGAAAAAACAATGACGTGGAAGGACATAGAGATTGTGAAGTACTCAACCTGGAATGCAGTGTGAGTGTTTAGTGTCCACACCTGGTGTAGATTTCTGTAGGCTACCGTTTGC
>NW_023311306.1:6963-8366 GCF_011077185.1 Oxyura jamaicensis | reverse complement strand
GGGGGGGCAGGGAGAGCCCCCCGTGCCAGCTGGGGCCCCCCTCCAGGTTTTGGGGGCCTGGGAGCGTCACCAAGACCCCAGCACCGGTCGCTGCTTCTTCTACAACCCCCAGACGGGCGTGACCTCCTGGAAACCCCCCCGGCGGCACCGCGAGGCGGTGGGCATGGGGGGCAGCACCCCAGCTGGCTGGCTCTACACGCCCCGACCCCTCCGTGCACCCCTGTGTGCTCTATTTCCCCACTGGCGTCCTTCCCGGTGCCCTCCGTGCCCCCGCCAGTGCCCACCCATCCTCTTCCATCTCCCCCCCACAATGGTCCCTGTGACCCCCCCGATGCTCTCCCATTATCCTACAAATATTTTCCTTCCCACCCTTTCCCGGTGGCCCCACCACTGCCCCCTGCGCCTCTCCTGGTGCCCTCCCCGGTCCCTCTCCGTACCCACCCGTGTCTCTAGCATGGCCCTGCTGGGCTGCTGGCAATTAGCGCTAGTGTTAATTGCCGTGGGGAGTCCTGGCCCGCGTGTCTCCAGCCATGCCATTCCCCGAGGCTGACTCGTGTCCCCTCCGTCGCGCGCAGGACCAGAGCCCGGCTGCGGAGCGCCCCAGGAGCCCGGCACCCCAGAGCTCCCCGGACAGCGGTGGCACCGTGAGCTACGGGGAGGGGGCACCGGGATGAGGCACCGCGGGGAGGGGGTGGGAAGGGAAGGAGGAGGATGGGGGGCACTGGGCTGGGCAGGATGGGGGGCGAGGCAGCGTGGATGGGTAACAGGAGCAGCACGGAGGGCCTGGCAGGTGCCCTGGTCCCTGTCACCATCTCCCCCGCAGGTGATCCGTGGCCAGCCCCTCTCCCAGCACGGCCAGGAGGACGGCGCAGCCACCTCGCTGCCCCCCCAAGCCCCTGCCAAGCCCCCGCCCTGCAGCCTTGATTTACCCACCGTGAGTTACCACCCCTGGGGCCGGGAGGGGTGGGGGGAGCGGGGGGCAGCGCTGACTGTGTTCCCGCAGGAGGTCCAGAAGGCTGGGCAGCTCAACAGGACCAAGATCGCGGAGGGGGGCAGGAAGCTCAGGTGAGGGCTGCGGCAGGCCGGATGTTGGCCCCGGGATGGGGGGGGGGGGCGTCCTGGTGCAGGGGGCTGCGCCAGGATGGGGGCAGAGGGTCCTGGTGGAAGGGGCTGTCCCCAGGGGTACCGGGGTGGGGGAGCTCGTGGTGCAGGGGGCTGCGTTGAGCTGGGGTTTGCCACAGGGTGGGGGGGGGGGTCCCCATTAGTCAAGGGGACGTGCCAGGGCATGGGGGGCTTTGCCAGGGCAGAGGGGTCCTCCAGGAAAGCAGAAGGACTGAGCAACCTTGCAAAGGTCCGTATTAAGATGGGGGCTATGTCAGTCTGTGGGTCCATGCCAGATTTTG
>NW_023311306.1:0-6863 GCF_011077185.1 Oxyura jamaicensis | reverse complement strand
CCAGCCCTGTTGAGGTGCCCCTCACCCGCTGCCCCCAGGAAGAGCTGGGGGGTCTCCTGGGTGGTGCTGGCCAGCAACAGCCTCGTCTTCTACAAGGAGCCCAAGGGCCCGGCACCCGCCACCTGGGTGAGCTGGGGGCATGGGGGAGCTGGGACGGGGGAGGGAGACGGGGGAGGCACGGGGGGACGGTGGGGACAGCAGGGGTGGGGGCTGTGGAGGGGCGTGGGGGCGATGGAGACCCCCTGACACCCGGTGCCCCGCAGTGCCCTGCCAGCAGCCGCCCCGAGAGCAGCGTGGACTTGCGGGGGGCTGCGCTGGACTGGGCCCGCCACCTCTCCAGCAAGAAGAACGTCATCCACGTGAGTGGAGCGGGACCCTAAAAGTATAGTAGGCTATCCAAATCCTCCTGACGTGGCAGTGATGCCCACAGACAAGGGGACCCCTAAAACATGCAGCCCAGCAGATGCACGGACCCCAGAACGGGACACGGGTTGCCACTTCACCTGGGGGGCCACGGAGATCCCCAGTTGGGTTGGGGGCACCTGAGGAGCCCCTGTTAAGGGCAGGGTGGGAGGGAGGAGTGTCTGGGTTCCTTGCCCCTCTCCCATGTCCTGCTACCTCCCCCCAGCTCCGCACAGTGACCGGTAACGAGTTCCTGCTGCAGTCAGACCACGAGGCCACGATCCAGGAGTGGGCCCGGGCCATACGGGAGGTAATCCACCGGCTGGTGAGTGCCCGGGGGACTGGGGCTGCCCGGCGGTCGCCCACAGTTCTGCCGGCGCTGCTGACCCTTCCCACCACCACCAGGACCTGGAGAACCCCATGGATGTGCCTGTGGGGTGGCTGCGCCATGTACCCAGCAGGGACCTGGCGGAGCTCAGTGGGGATGAGGATGAGGCGCCGTGGGTCACCGAGGGCACTAGGCCCCCAGGTAGGGCTGGGGATCGAGGCTGGCGGGCCTCAGGGCTCGGGGCTGCGGTGACCCCCCCGGGCCTGCTCTGCCTCCAGGTGCCCCCCCTGCTCCTGACACCTCAGAGAAGAAACGGGTGAAGAGCAAGCTGAGGCGCTTCATCATCAAACGGCCCCCGCTCCAGAGCCTGCAGGAGAAGGGGCTCATTCGAGGTGGGGCTCCCCAGCTCTGGGACCTCCCCTAAATCCCACTGCACCCGTGGGACCCCCCAGACCCTTCCACATACTCCCTTTGCACTCAGAAGCGGCAGAGGAGGGTGCCTGAGTGTAAGAGTGAGATTTGGATGCTGGTCCCCGGTTGGTCCCAGTGTCCCCATCCCCACCCCAAGTCCCTGTGCCCCCGTCAGTCCCATTGCTCGATTGGACTCGGTGTCTCCTTCCATCCCAGCGCCCATCTCCCAGTTCCCTGCTTCCCCTCCTGGCCCCAGTCCCCAAGTCCCATCCCCTCCTCTCCCAGTTTGCCCCAGCGCTGCCTTCTCCCAGACCAGGTGTTCGGGTGCCGCCTGGAAGCCCTGTGCCAGCGGGAGAACTCCACCGTGCCCCGCTTCGTCCGGCTCTGCGTGGAGGCTGTTGAGGAGAGAGGTCGGTTCCCCTGGTGGCACGGCCCTCCGTGGCGCGGAGCCACCCAGCGTGTCTCACCCCATCGTTGTCCCCAGGCCTTGACGTTGATGGGATTTACCGGATCAACGGGAACCTGTCTGTGATCCAGAAGCTGCGGTTTGCCGTGGACCAGGGTGAGGGGATGAGGGGGCACCAGATGGAGAGGGGCAAGGGGGCTGTGCTGGAGTTCATACGCAGACAGAGGGGGAAGGTGACTGTCCGCCCCTGTCCCCCCCTGCCCCAAATACCCTTCCATCTCTGCAGAACGAGCTGTGACCTCGGATGGGCGCTACGTCTTCCCCGAGCAGCTGTGCCAAGGTCAGCTGGGGTGGCTGTGCAGAGGTTGCCCTGGTGGTGCCAGGGCCGTGGTGGCCCTGGTGCAGGCTGAGCCGCCCCGTTTCCCCCAGAGGAGCGGCTCAGCCTGGCAGACCCTGAGTGGAGCGACATCCACGTGGTGACTGGTGCCCTCAAGCTCTTCTTCCGGGAGCTACCGGAACCCCTAATCCCTTACGGGCTCTTCAACCCCTTCATTGAAGCCATCAGTAAGTGTCTCCCCACAGGGTCCCCAGGCTGTGGGATCTGGGGGGGGTGGGGGGGGGCGTAGTGTCTGACCCCTGTGTCTCCCCCAGAGCTGCCGGACCCCCAGGAGCAGGTGCAGCGGGTGGCTGAGCTGGTGCAGAGCCTGCCCCCCCCCAACTATGCCACCCTGCGCTACCTCGTGGCTCACCTCTGCCGGTAAGGGGGCCCACTGCCGGGCTGGGAGGGGCTGGGGGTGGGCTTGGGGATGCCCCACAGGGGGTTCAGGGTATGGGGTAGCTGGGGGGGTTACATTCGGGGGATCACAGGGGCTGGCCTACTTGTCCTGGGGAGGGATGGGGTGGTCCCCATGGGGTGGGATGAGGGGTTAGGGCACACCGCTCCGTGCCTGTCAGTGATGGAGCCCCCAGGGTATGCAAGCCCCCAGGGACAACAGAGGGAGAAAGGGGGAGCTAGGTGGGTTGCGTGAGACACCTCTCCCTGAACCTTGTGCGTTCCCAGGGTGATGGGGCAGGCAGACGTCAACCGCATGACACGCCAGAACATCGGCATCGTGTTCGGGCCAACGCTGCTGCGTCCGGAGCGGGAGCCAGGCAGCCTGGCCGCGGGCATGTCCCAGCAGAACCAGGCCGTGGAGCTGCTGCTGGCACACTTTGACCGCATCTTCCCCAGCCCCCCTTGAGCCTCATCCCCCCCGCCCCATACTGGGCATGGGTATCTCAGCTGCCGTGGCCCCTTCCTGCCCTGTGTACCTTGGACTCTGCAGTAAGCAGGCGTCTTCCCTGGGACTGCCAGGGCCTCCTGCTCTGATCAGGGTTAGGGTCCTGCAGCACCAGGAGCTACCCTCTTCCCGTTCCCTTCCCAGAGAAGACTCCTGGAGCCCCCTCTTGATGCTCTAGGGAATATGGCAGCCCCAAACCTCCCTTCCTGCTGCACTCTGCCATGCTCCCTATGCCTCCCCAAGGTTGTTACGATGCTGATTTATTTCCACCATTCATTAAAAAAAAACGTATCTGTCACCGTCAGGCCCACCAGGAGAGTGCCCCGGCTCTGGTGGCTCAGTCACCACCAGGGCAGGATCAGGCTGTGCCTGATGTGTGTTTCTCTGGGGGTTGCCTGGGGGCCCGGGGGGCCTGCAGCATGCCGCGTGGCAGTGCACGTGTTGCAGGTAGGTACCAGAGTGGGAGAAGCATTTCCAGCAGTGCCAGCAGCAGGAGGACTGCTTGCTTGTGCACAGCCGTTGGCTCTTGACCAGGTGTTGCTTGTTCTGGAGTCGAAGGCTTGGGCACGGAGCGGGCAGCAGTGTGGGTGCTGGCCTGCTGCTAGGGAGCGAGGGAAGCGTGCTGGTGCCTGGGTAGCCTCCTGGTTCTGCCCTGCTGCTGGGGACCCCCAGTTCCATGGCTTTGCCCCCCTTCCATCTGCCCAGGCTGACCCCCCCATGCTCCTTCCTACTGCCCTCTGCCTCCTTGCTGCCTCTCTGCACGTGCGGCCCCCAGCCCTGGCAGCGCCCCTGTGTCCTGCTAGGGGCTGTGCAGCAGGGAGCTGCCCTTGCAGAACCCCTTGGGGTAGAGCTCCCAGAGGAAGCTCCCATCTGTGCCCTACCGCAGCCACCACCGGCGCCTCCAAGACCCCTGCCCGTAGGACACAAGTCAGGGGGCACAGTGGCCGGCACCGTGCCCTACCGAGGCCCTCAGTCCTCAGGGTCTCAGCATCCTCCCGTGTGCCATCAAGCCCCCAGTGCTGCCAACTGCTGCCTCTACAGCCTCCCAGTGTTCTCCCAGTGCCCCAGCCCCTTTACTCACTGGTTGTACCAGCCGCTCCCAGTTCCCCGTGGCAGTGCCCACTGGATCTGGTATGCCCAGGGTCTGCTGGAGGGTGGGCAGGGTCCCCAGGGCTCAGCAAGATGGGGCAGAAGTGGACCGCTCATGGCACACAGGACCCTTGGGGGGACACCAGCCCCTGCCGTGGGGGCAGATCCAGAGGGTCATCGGGTCAGCCCCCCCCCCCGAAGTGGCAGTGGGCACGGGTGGAGCTCAGCACCTGTATCTGGCCCTCTCCTGCCCCTTGTTCCCCAGCTGCAAGTGAGAAAACGCCCAAGGCCAAGGCACTTTCTGGCCCCCACCCTTCTGGGATTGTGGCTTGGGTCAGGGGCATGCAGCAGAACCCCCACAGGTGAAGAACATCCTCAAGGGAATGTGAACGATCTCCTTAGGATGCAGCTACTCCATCCTCCAGTATCTTCTCCGGAGATACTCAAGGCCCGTCTGGACCCCCCCTGGGCAACCTGCTGCAGGGAACCTGCTTTGGTGGGGGGGGGTGGTCCCGATGATCTCTGGAGGTCCCTTCCAGCCCCTACAATGCCGTGATTCTGTGACAGGACGAGATCCAGGGTATAGCAAAGGGGTGCTGAGGAGGCTGGGAGCCTGCAGCGCACAACCAAGACCCTCTCCCCCCACCCCAGGGACACACAAGGCAGCCCTGCGTACCCGAGCCCCAGCACAGGGTCGGCGCAGCCCCCCAGACCCCTGCCCACAACCACCCCACACGAGCTGTGCCTCGGTGGCACGTCGACACCGTCACATACGGGACGGGAAGGCCCCGGCTAAGGCCATCAGTGCCTGAAGGAGGAAGATCTGGGGAGCCCACTGCCTACCACCCAGCCTGGCTGGGCCGCTGCCCTTCTCCATTCAGTGGGAGAAACTGGTGATGTGTGGGGGGTTTTAGGGCCCTAAGTAGGGTTAGGCTTACTGTTAGGTTGTTGTTGATGTTTAGGGTTGTTTGGAAAAAGCGCAGAGTCCCACTTTGTGTGGGGTGGCGTAAAGGGAGTTCAGGTCTACCCAAAGGCCTCCGTTGGGAGCATTTTGGATGGGAGAAAGTGGCGCCCGTACGTGTTGTCTAGGGCCCTAATTAGGGTTAGGATTAGTTATACGCTTAGGGTTGTTTGGAGAGAGCGCAGGCGCAGAGTCCTGTTGTGTGGGGGGTTGCGTAAAGGCTCCCCGAGGGAGTTCAGGTCTTGCCAAAGGCATTGGGAGCACTTTTGGATGGGAGAAACCGGCGCTGTTCATGTTTCTTAGGGTCCTATTTGGTGTTATGGCGGCGGGGGCAGCATAAAGTGGGGTGGCTGCGGTGGGGGCCCCAAAACCCAGCCCGCGCTGCCCGGGGCGCTTGGGGACGACGGTGGGCGAGCGATTCGGCACCGGGACCTTTTATTGATCCGGGTCGCGGCCCTGCTGCACCTCCCCAGCCTGGCTTTTGAGGCCAGTCCTAGGGATTTGGGGTGCACCGGTGCAACCCCCATCCCATCCCTTGTGGTCCCCATCCCGGCTGGGCATCGGCACCGGTAGCACCACCGCTCCTTGTCCCCACGCGCCAGGGTCCCCATCACGCGGCGTGGAGCTTCTGGTGCCGGCGGAGCTGGGACTTGTGGCGAAACCCCTCGCCGCAGTCGGGGCAGCCGTGGGGCTTCTCTCCGGTGTGGGTGCGCCGGTGGCGGATGAGGTTGGAGGAGACGCTGAAGCGCTTCCCGCACTCCCCGCAGCGGTAGGGCTTCTCCCCGGTGTGCGTGCGCTGGTGCTGGACGAGCGCCGAGCTCTCGCTGAAGCGCTTGCCGCAGGCGCCGCAGCCGTAGGGCTTCTCGCCCGTGTGGATGCGCCGGTGGGTGGCCAGGTTGGAGTTCTGGCTGAAGCCCTTCCCGCAGGCACCGCAGGTGTAGGGCTTCTCGCCGGTGTGCGTGACCTGGTGCCGCGCCAGGTCCGAGCTGCGGCTGAAGCCCTTGCCGCACTCGCCGCAGATGGTGGGGCGCAGGCGCCCCCCCCCGCAGCCCCAGCAGCTCCTCCAGCGGTCCCAGGCCCCGCGGGCCCCCCGACGCCTTGCCCCGGGGCCGGGCGGGTGCCTTCCGCCGCCGCCTCGCCGCTGGGCACCCGGGGGTCTCGCTGCCAGGGCAGGCTGCAGGGAGAGCGGAGCTGGGCACCAGCGGAGGCGCGGGGCAGACCGGGGGCCACGACCCCTCTGCCCCTTCCCCATCCCTTCTGCACCTCCTGCAGCCCCTTCCCCATCCCCTCTTCATCTTCATCCTCCCCCTCCCCTTCCCCATCTGCTCCAGCCCTTTCCCACCTTCCCCATCTACCGTCCCCTTCCCCATCCCCTTCCCCATCCCCTTGGCCCTTTCCTCTTCCCCTTGGCCCCCTCCCCACCTCCCTGACCCCCTCCCCACCTCCCTGACCCTTTCCCATCCTCTCAGCCCCTTCCCCACCCCTTCGGCCCCTTCATCCCCTTTCCCACCTCCTCCACCCTTCTTTCCCCTTCCCCACCCCTTCCGTTCCCCGTCCCCTTTGCCCCCTCCCCACTTTGGGGACAGCGCTGGCGCCCCGCTGGGCGTCCCCACCAGTCCCCTGGGGACAGGAGGCTGGAATTGGGGTGCAGACGGAGGTTACCCCCCCCCCCACCCAGGACAGGGTGTGGGATGGGGACAGCGCGTCCCCAGGTGGGGACAGGCATGGGGGTGGCACCGCCGAGGGGGACCCCGGAGCCCAAATCCCTGCTCCAAAGCACGGCTGGGTTTGGGGTACCAGGAAACCCCATGGGGCAGGAGCAGGGCATGGCTGCACCCCGAGATCGGGGCGTCCCTGTGCTGCGGGATGGGGACACCCCCAAATCCGAGCAGCCCCCCTGCTGTGGGATCAGGTGATCCCCGCACCCCAAGGCTGAGGTATCCCCCAAATGGGGTACCCCTTGGTTGGGGTATCCCTGTGCCAGGG
>NW_023311305.1:0-2317 GCF_011077185.1 Oxyura jamaicensis | reverse complement strand
CCCGTCCCGTCCCCTCCGTCCCGTCCCGTCCCGTCCCGCTCGGCGCGCCCGGTGGCGCCTCATTTGCATAGCTCCGCCCCCGAGCGTCCCAGCGGCCGCTCAGCTCTTGGGGCCACCGGAGCCCCTCCTCCCCGAGGAGGCGGTGTTGGCGCAGGGGTAGAGGCGCTCCCCGCCCTTCCGCCCTCATGGGCGGGGAGTCGCCAGGGTCGCAGGTTCGAGACGCCGCCGCCTCCTCACTTTTGGCACACGAATCCTCGCTCCTCCAATGCCCTCCTCTTTGCTTGCTGCTAGCTGCTGGGCTTTTGCGTTTGATTCAAGGGTGAGAAATTCAGGTCCATCGGGGAGATGCTGGGGATCCTGCCTTAGTAGCAGAATCTTTGCTGTTTGCCCATTGCTAGGTGCTACCTCCAGAGAGTTTAGGACTTCATGTTTCCCATTAACTGCATCATCAGAGAGATTCAGCAAGGCATCATTGGTCATAAGAGGAATCCGGGGAACTCATCCGAGGACGTCAGGTATTTACCTGACCTGACACCGTGATTTTCCCCTAATTGTTCTAAGGAGTCTGGCTGGCTGCCCTCTGACTGTGGTTTTCAGCTGGGTTAGATCCGGGATTTGCGGGTCGAAAAATAAACCTACCACAGCAAATGAGAACAAATAAATGCAGATAAACTTCTGTAAGGAAACGACAAGTCTGCCAGAGGAAAGGAGAGCAGTGGATATCGTCTTCCGGGACTTCAGGAAGGTCTTTGACACTGTCTCCCATGAAGATCCGCACAAAGAAGCTGGTGAAGTCTGTGCTCTAGGCAGATATTGCTGCCTGTGAAATGGGCTGTAGTGAGTACTGCTGTCATGTGGTGGTGGTGGTGTTCTCCTCCTGGGCAGCTGAACTCCGACACAGCTGCTCTCTCACTCCCCCTCCTCAAAGGGAGAGGGGGGGAAATGCAATGAAAAAAGGGCTCCAGGGTTAAGATAAGGAGAGGGAGATCACTTGGGAAAATGTTGGCAGACGTGATCTTAGTGATCTTGTCTTTTTCGTTGGCACTCAGAGCAACTTGCCGGACAACTCACTGCCCGAAGACTGCCATCATTTCTTCTGTGCCTTAGTGTGATGGTTTTGCTCGGGTGGGCAACCGAGCTTCACCACAACCGCTCTCTCACTCCCCTCCTCCAAGAGGAACAGGGAGAAAATACGATGAAAGGGGCTCAAGGGTTGAGATAAGGACAAGGAGATCGCGCAGTAATTATTGTGATGGGCAAAACAGACTCAGCATAGGGAGATGGTAAGATTTATTGCCTATTACTAACGAGCTAGAGAAGTGAGAAACAAAGGAAAGAAACCAAAAGCACCTTCCCCCCCCATCCACCCTCTTCCACCTCCTCCCCCCAAGCGGCGCAGGGGAACGGGGGAATGGGGGCTATGGTCAGTCTGTAGAAATTCTTCTCTGCCGCTCCTTCTCGATCACTCTGGTCCCCTGTGCTGTGGGGTCCCTCCCACGGGATGCAGTCCTTGCTGAACTGATCCAGCGTGGGCTTCCCACAGGCTGCAGCTCTTCAAGAACTGCCCCAGATATGGGTCCGTACCACGGGGTCCATCCCTCGGGAGCAAACTGCTCCAACCTGGGTCCCCCACGGGCAGCAGCTCCTGCCAGGTCACCTGCTCCTGCCTGGGCTCCTCTCCACAGGCTGCAGGTCCGGCCCAGAATCTGCTCCGGCAGGGGTCTTCCACAGGCCGCAGTCTCCGTCGGTGCAGGTCCACCTGCTCCACCGTGGTCTCCTCCACGGGCTGCAGCGTGGAACCCTGCTCCACCGTGGTACTCCATGGACTGCAGGGGGACAGCCTGCTTCACCATGGGCCTCACCACAGGCCGCAGGGGACTTCTGCTCCGGCGCCTGGAGCACCTCTCCCCCTCCTTCTTCACTGACCTTGGCGCCTGCAAGGCTGTTCCTCACTCCTCTCACTCTCCCAGCTGCTGTGTGGCGCAGTGTGTTTTTTTTTCCTGCCTTAAATCTGCTCTCACATAGGCGCAAACAACATCACTTATTGGCTCAGCTCTGGTCAGCAGTGGGGCCCTTACCAAACACGGGGCAGCTTCTAGATCCTTCTCACAGAAGCCACCCCTATGGCCCCCTGCTACCAAAACCTTGCCACATAAACCCACTACATTTAGCAACTTGATAAAAAGAACCCAGGCGATTTATTCCCTAGGGCAGCTGTTGCATTGAAATGACAGTAGTGGATACGTGGGAGCCGAGCTTCGAGAGCGCTTCCTCTTAATTGCCCGGGTACTTGTTCTGTTGGACCGATCAGAGCGCT
>NW_023311304.1:0-1874 GCF_011077185.1 Oxyura jamaicensis | reverse complement strand
ATTTGTTTTTGCTCCCTGTATGGCAAGACCAGACTCTCCCTGTTTGAAACCAACTCAGGACACCAATTTCTGCCATTTGTCTGTTTTTCAGCAGCTGCAGGAAGAAGAAGATAGCCTCAGCTCCCCAGAGATCACCTGTGCTACAAAAGATGATCTACAAAAGCTGGAGGCTTGGATTCAGGAGAGGAAGCAATTCCGATCTCAGCTGGAAAGCTTAGGAGATGTTGAAAAATGGCTGAGTCATAAACCTACCTATAGCTACCTGGAAGCAAGAGTCAGGAAACGACTGATGGCAGCTAGAGTAGACCAGAGGGCTGAAAGCAAGTCAGTCGTGACCGACAGGCCAGACGTAAGTATACCCTGTGTTGTGCCACTCGTGGGATTCCCGTACTTCATCTCCTGTGGCCGTGCCACGGCCTCAGCATCTGCTCAGAAGTCGGCAGCGTGACACTGCTTTATCCCAGCCACTTCTGCAGCTGCTGGCGCAGTGATTCTGGATAACAGTGATTTGAGGGTATTTTCTAATTCCTTTTCAGTGCTCACCACCACCAAGGAGCCAGACCCGGAAGAAGGGTAGCCCTCCCCTTATTTGTGCACCATACCCTCAAGCTCTTATCACGCTGCATAACCTCCTGCAGCAACAGAAGTTGACAATGGTGGACATCTTCAGAAGGGCTGGAATGGAACAGAGAAAGATCATGAGAGCAGACTTCATTAAAGTCATCAAGGAGGTATGTAGGGAAGAGAAATGTAAGGAACTGCTGCAACTCTGCCTTGTTTTGCTGCATGCCAACCCAGAGAACTGGAAAAGCTCCAACTTCTCCTGTGTTCCTCTCAGAGGATGGCTCCCACAGCCTGTGAAATGTTGAAGAGGGAAGGGAAGGCTGCAGAGATGCTAGGTGTCACCCAGACTGAGTCCCAGGAGGGAGTGAAACTCATTGCCTCATACTCTCTAAAGCCAGTCAGTGCTCAGTAACGTGGCCTGAACTGGCATCAAGTTTCCTCGTCTTGATACTTGGTCTTTCCTTGACCAGTTTCATATGTCTGCCCGCTGCACTGCCTTTTAGTACCTGTTGGCACAGCAGAGCTCATGCTGAGCCTCACTTTCCACAGGCTGCAAGGGTACGGAACTGTCAAGAGCATGTCCAGGTCTGTTAGGGTTTAGCACTTCAGGTGTTTCCTGATACTCTGTTCCAAGCCAGATTAGCTTCTTGACGCCCAGATGGCTGAGAAGTTTGGCACATTGCAAGCTGAGAGCTCAGCAGAGGACAGCAAAAGACCAGTAAATTTTTCAGGGCTTGGTAAACTCACGTAAAGCTTAAGGCTCAACAGGTTGCCTCTGTGCCTTTTCTGAGAAAGCATTTAAAACAACAGCAAAGCTCATCCCTCCTACTCTGGGCCAAGCCTTGTTTTTTTATTGATCCCACTGTTGTTTTCTGTTTTGGTTGCCAGACAAAAGTTCCCATCAGTGACAAGGAACTGGAGGATGTGGTCATCTTCTTGACTTCTTCAAAACGGGGGAATTTTATAAGCAATGAAGATCTGATTGAATGTCAAAAGCAGTGGCTGGCAATGAGGAAAGAACAGCCCAAAGAGACCAGCAAAGGTGAGAGGAGAACCCTGGGCTGGGAATCTATCTCTACATCCTTACAGAGGCCTTAAAAGTACACAGGTGGCACTAGGGAATGCCAAAGTGGATCCAGAATATGGCTCCTTGCAACTGTTGTCCAGCAGTGGGGTTGCGGAAAGGAGACCTCTGGGGAGAAGCTAAAGAATCCAGGGGAAGTGCAATACTCAGCCCATTTGTGGGAGACAGCTTATCCGGTCTTTTAGGTTTGACTCAGAATCTCAACCCTGAGGTTTAACCTCCTGTA
>NW_023311303.1:0-2281 GCF_011077185.1 Oxyura jamaicensis | reverse complement strand
CCACGCAGTGACTCCCAGCCAGCGCCTCAGTGGCACCCCACTGGTGATGCCCGGCAGGCCCTTGCGGACACCACCTGGTGACGCCTGGCAGTCCCCTGAGTGCTGCGGCTGACCCTTCCACATGAACCCCAGCAGAACATGCCTGGCAGGCCCCACTGGTGTCGCCATGGATCCCACCAGGCAACAACTGGAGGACTGTGGCTGCCAAAACACGGTGGGCCCCAGGGCGTCGTGGCGGACCACACCAGGCAAACCTCGGGGGGGCCCTTGGCACTGCAATGTACATCAGCAGGCAACCTTCAGCGGGCCCCCGGGCACCACAGCAGTGGTGCCCCCGCCAGTGACCCCTGCTGGGGCCCCATGTGCCAGGGAGTTCCCCATCCACTGACAACTGGCAGGATCTTGGGTGTTGCAGTGGAACCCGCTCAGCGAGACCTGGCAGGACCCTGGGCGCAATGGTGGACCCTGCACAGCAAAACCCAGTGGGCCCGCTGCGGAAACCCACCGGCGACCCCTGGTGGGTCCCCAGGTGCAGTGGTGGACCCCTCTGGAGACGCCTGGGTGGGCCACTGGGGGCCCCTGGATGCTGTAGCGGACCCCCAGTGGCAACGCTCCACAGGCCCCCTGGCAGACCCTTAGCAGTTTGGGTGCTGCAGTGGACGCATGCCGATGTGAGTTGGGTCACTGGGTTCAGTGATGGACCGCACCTGTCAACCGCTGACGGATCCCCGGCGGACCCCCAGTGGTCACACCCGGCAAGACCCCGGGCGCGGCGACAGACTCCTGCCGGAGACCACCAAGCAGGCCCCTGGATGCCCTAGCGGACCCCAGCCTGTGTCAGCCAGCTGGTCACTGGGCGCCGCGGCAAATCCCCGGCGGTGACCCGTCAGGCCCCCTGGCACCGTGGCAGTATCCTGATGGAGACCCCCGGCAGGCCCCTGTGCACTATGCCCGACTGCGCCTGTTGACCCCCAACAGATCCTTGGCGGACCCCCAGCGATCACCCACAGTGGTCCGTTGGGCACTACGGCAGACCCCCGCCAGTGACCCCTGGCCGGCCACCGGGTGCCGCGGCAGACTGCCTCTGGCGACCCCAGGCCGGCCCCAGGGCACCATGGCGGACCCTCACCAGTGACCCTTGGCCAGTCCCTGGGCACCGCAGCAGAACCCCCCCAGTGATCCCCGGTGGTCCCCCAGGCACATGGCAGATGCGGCCTGACGACCCCCCTTGGACCCTGCACCCAGGGAAGACTCCTCCTGGCGACCCCTGGCTAGCCCCCAGGCGTCGTGGTGGACCCCCCGCCAATGACACCCAGCAAGCCCCTGTGGTCCACCTCCAGTGACCCTCGGCAGACACCTGGCACTGCGGCGGACACCGCCCTATGTTCCCTGGTGACCCCCAGTGGACCCTGGCCTATGACCTCTGGTGGGCTCCCCGGACCAGCGGCCGACTCCGGCCAGCGAATTCCATTGGGCCCATGGGACCAGCAGCAGAATCAGGCCGGAGACACCCGGCAGGCCCACGGATGCCATAGCAGAACCCCAAAAGCGGCCCCTGGGTGTCGCAGCTGACTGCGCCCATTGACCTCTGCCAGCGACAGCCAGTGGGCCCTCAGCAGACCATGTTGGCAATCCCACACAGGCCACTGGGTTCAGCGATGGATCCCCAGCAGACCCCCGGCGGTCACCCCCGGTGAGACCCTAGGCATGTCAGCAGACCCCTGGTGGTCACCCCCTGGCGAAACCCTGGGTGCCGTGGTGGACCTCTGCTGCTGACCCCTGGTGGGCCCCCATAGGCCGTAGTGGATCACTGACGGCGACCCCCAGCGGGCCCCCGGAAGCCGTAGGGTTCCCTTGACAGCAACCCTCCACAGGCCCCCTGGCGCTGCAGCGGATCCATGCCGATCCCAGGGAGGCCACCAGATTTCGTGGAGGACCATGCCCTTCGACCCACAATGGATCCTTGGCGGATGCCCGGTGATCATGTCCCAGTGAGACCCTGGGTGCAGTGGCAGACTCCCACTGGGGACCACTGGGTGGGACCCCGTTCACCATGGCCGCCTGCTCTCATTGTCGCCAGATGGGTCCCCGGTAGACACCCGGCGGTCACCCCTTGACAAGACCCCAGGTGCTATGGCGGACCACAGCAGGGAACCCTCGGCGGGCCCCCGTGTGCCACAGCTGACCAACACCGGCGACCCTCCACAGGCCCCCTGGCTCCACGGATTACCCTCAGCGGTTTGGGTGCCACAGCAAAACCATGCTGATCCCCGGTGGGCCA
>NW_023311302.1:0-1499 GCF_011077185.1 Oxyura jamaicensis | reverse complement strand
TTTTTCCACTTGGACTGCCGCCTCCTCCTTTTCTCCTTGTCCTGCTCTTCATCCGTAAAGGCCCCATTTGTCAACAAAAATCCAAGAGTGAGGGAGATTGCAAGGACCTGTATTCTTCCACCGCCTCCTCCTCCACCGCCTCTTCCTCCCCTACTACCTCCTCCTGTTTCAACGCCTCGTCTATCTCCATTGCCTCTTCGTCCTCCTGGACCGCCTCCTCCTCCTTGTCAGAAACTTGCTGGCCAAATGGCTGTGCGTGCCCCTGGCTAGGGCATGGTGGACGCAATGATTGTGAGGCTAGCGATATGGTAGCAGTTGTTAGGGATGAGGTGTTCAAAGGTGGTTTCTGTGGGCGGATCTGGTCGTGAGCGCTGCTCACCGCTCATGTTTGTAGTGTCATTTGTCACCCACCAGGACCATGTCTCTGTGGCCCTTTAAGGCAGCAGCTGGTGGTTCGCAGCATCATCATGACCCTCTGTGATGCATTGCGTGTGCCCTGATTGGCCGGCTCTCGATTGTTAGCTGCTTTGCAAGTGGCTTGTCATCAAGAGTGGGTGTGTCTTCTCGCTATATAAGGGCCAAAGCGCGTCAGTGGGAGGCAGATTTTGGAGTAGGGGAGGTGGGAGATGGTAGTGCAACTGTCAGGGTCAGAGGCTGAGAAGATAGAGGTGGCAGAGGAGTAGGTTTTTGACGAGGAGGAGGATGAGGCAGTGCACGCTGAGGATATCGTGGAGGTGCAGAAGGTGGAGGAGGAGGAGGAGGAGGAAGCTTTGGAGGAGGAGGAGGCGGGGCGGTGGAGGAGGAGGAGGCGCTTGCGTTCGTGGTGATGAAGGCGGTGGAGGTGGTGTATGTCTATATAGAGGTAAGACGAGGTGGTGGACGGGGAGGCGGAGGCGGTCGATTTGGAGAAGGGGGAGGTAGTTTAAGACGAGATGGTTGAGTATCATAGAGTCATTCGTGTTGGAGGAGTGCTTCAAGTTGCTGCCACAAGTGAAGCCACAGAACTCCTCAAATCCATCCTCTGCCTCTCTGTGCTTTGCCTCAGTGCAGGGTGATTTTTGGGGACAGCAGTTTTACCTGAGGCAATGTTAGGCAGGAGCATCCTGTGTGAGGCACCTAAGACCCCAACCAAGCTGTTTGAGCATCAATTGCCTTTTCAATTAAGATGAGCATGGAAAACCCGTGATTTAGAAAAAATGGTGCCAAACATGGGACGCTGAGGAATTTCCACACTCAAGGCTACAGCCACCAGTCTCCTTCTGTCACCAGCATTGCACAGCCATGTCTGCTGTGTTCATAGCTCTGCACTTGAAGAGCAGATAACCTCACTCCTTTCAGGAATCTTGGGAGGAATAGAAAGACATGATGGCATTATTTTGCACTCCAGAATCCTCCTTGTCACACAGAGGAAAATCCAGGAGTGATGGAGATTGCAAGGACCTGTATTTTTCCACTTGGACTGCCGCCTCCTCCTTTTCTCCTTGTCCTGCTCTTCATCC
>NW_023311301.1:6317-7694 GCF_011077185.1 Oxyura jamaicensis | reverse complement strand
CGGCGGGGGCAGGGTCCGGGGGGCGGCGGCGCCCCCCATCCCCCCCCGGCTGCGGGGAGCCCCTCGGGGCCGGGAGAGCCGCGGGCCGGGGGTTTTCAGGCCGAGCCGCCGGCAGGGCCGCGGCCTCGGGGTGGTCGGTGCGGGTGTAGGGCTCCCCGGGGGGGGGTGAGGCGGATGCGGGGCAGCCGAGGGGGGAGCTGAGCGCCCCCCTCCGCACCCGGGGGGGTCCCGCTGGGGATAAGCGAGCCCCGAGGAGCTCGAGCCGGAGCAAGGACGGGCACTGAGAGCTGTGACTGTGAGTGAAGGCCGGAGGAGGAGGGATGGGCTGAGTTGTGAAGCAGCAGCCAGCTCCAGGGGTCCTTCTCTCGGCTTGTTTTGGTAACGAAACCTGGCTCAGCTTCCGGAGGGGTCCTGAGCAAGCAGAGGTTTAAGGGGTCCTGAGCAGGCGCCGTGAGGAGCTGCTGGTGAGAAGGGACCGGGCTCGCTCCGCACGGAACGGGGTCTGGGAACGGAGCGGCCCGGGGAGCGCGAGGCTGGGCCTGGACTTTCCTCGTCCTCCTCCCCCCGTGGCCATAAGTTATTTCAGGGGGAAGTAGGGGGGAAAAAAAAAAAAAAGAAGGTTTTGGGGCGTCAACGCCAACAAAAGGAGACTCTTGGGTGGCTTCTGGCAAGTCTACCAGCTGGAGCAGCGAGCTCCGAGACCTGACGCTGGAAGTTTGGCCGGCACAGGAGCCGCGCGTGCAACTCTGAGCGGGCGCCGAGGTGGTTTGTCGGGTGGTTTATTCCAAAAGCCAAGGAGCAAAGGGGAGAGAAGACTTCGGAACGATTCTCGCTGGGCCGCCGTCTTCCCGTCGCCGCGCCAGAGCGGAGGCAAGCGAGACCCGCGGAGCTCCTCGTGCAGGTTGGTGTCCCTCCGTCTGGTCGCTCCCGAACGTGCTCGTGGCAGGGACGGCGCCCGGGGGGGCGCGTTTGTGCCGCGGCGGGGCCGGCCCCGAAGGTTGGGGGACTGCGGCCCAGGTGCAGCCCGCGCCGGTCACCCCGAGCGGGGAGGTGGGACGGCTGCGGGCGGAGGGCCCCGAGAAGGGGCCGGGCGCCGGTGTCGCCGTCGGTGGCGCGTCCCCTGCCCGTGCCTCGGTTTCCATGGCTCGAGCGCCCTCACGGCGCTGCCCGCTGGCGGCCGAGCGGCTCCTGCGCGCCGTGGGGCTGCCTTCCCCGACGGGGGGGGGGGATAAAGGTGTCTCTTCTGGTTCCTTCCACGCGGTTCTGGTTTCGGTTCTGCCTGCGGCCGGTGCTGGGCGCTGCCACGGGCCACGTCGGTGGCGGCGTTGTGGCCCCGCCACTCGCCCCAGACTTTGCCCCCCCCCCCCCCCCCCCCCC
>NW_023311301.1:0-6217 GCF_011077185.1 Oxyura jamaicensis | reverse complement strand
CAGCGTGCGCCGCCCTCGGTGCTCCCCCAGGGATTTCCTCCGGCCCATTCCAGGCACGGTCCCGGCCGCGGTCCCGGGGGGGGGGGGACCCCGCGCATGGGGGCTGCGGGCCCCGTGTCCCGACGGGCGCCGTGGTGGGAGCCGAGGCTCCTGCAGGGTTCCTGCCGGGGGGGTGTGAGCGAGGTGCTGAGCACCAACGAGCACCGATCCCTCCCCCAGCTCAGCGCTCCCGGCCGCTCTCGGCCCTCCCGGCCGTCGGCAGCACTATTTTTACACCCGGCCGCCTCTCGCGGGGCCGCGAGCGCATCTCCCGCTGACGTGAGCCCCGAGCGCAGGCGGCGCGGCCGCGCGTCCCCTCCTCGTCCCCGCGCCTGCTGCGTGACAACACGCGGCGCTGCCGCAGGAGCTGCCCTCGGAAGGGCTCCGGGCGGCGGGGGTCCCGCTGCTGGCGCCGCCGCCCGCCTTCTGCCGGCGAGCCCGGGGCCGGTTCCCGTGCTGGGACTTCCCCGCTCAGCCCCCGGGGGCCGTGGGGGGGCTCTCAGGACCCCTCCAGACCCGCAGACGGCTGCGGGCGCGCTGCCCCCGGGGGCAAAGTGCCGCAGGGGAAAGGTGACAGGGGGCGGCTGCGGGTTCCTCGCGTTCCTGCTCGTCTCCGCTCGCCCCCTGCCCGGGGGTTTCCGCGCCTTCCTGAGGGCCCTTCCTTGGCCCTGCCCACTGGGCTCGCCGGGGCCGTGCCCGTCCCGGGACCTGGGGGGCGTTGGCTGACCCCGAGCCCCTCGTGGTGGCTCCCAGCCGGGATCGGTCGGGGCGGGTGGGACACGGCCCTGCCCCGGGAGCCGTCGGGGTGGCGGAGCGCTCCCGGTGTCCCCGGTGCTCCCTCGGGGCCGCGAGGTGCCCCTGGAGCACCCGTCCTGCCCCAGCCCTTCACCCGCCGAGCTGACGCTGAGCGAGGCGGCGACGGAGGCGCTCGGTGGCCCCGGGACGCGCCGGAACCTGGGGCGCTGCCCTGGGACCCCCCCCCCCGGGAGCAGAGCTCCAGCTCCCAGCCGGGCTTGGGGCGCGTGGCGTGGGCACGGGGCCGGGGGGGCTCCTCCCGTGGTGCTGGGGCACAAACCTCACGGAGCAGCGAGGCGCCCCGCGAGGCCCGGGCTGCCTGCCGAGCGCTCCCGGCCCCGGCAGCTCGTTTTTCCTGCTCACCCCAAATTATTTTAATGATCCCCGGGCGCTTGCTGCGTCTCCTCCTCCCGCCCCTGCGAGGTGCTGCCTGCTGGGGCTGGACGGGGGGGGGGCAGCGGTCCCGGGGCCATCGCAGGCTGCGCTCGCAGGGCCTCCGCGGGCTGCGGCCGCTCCTCGGGGGGATTTTTGCGTTTCCCGAGGATTTGGGGATTTTCTCATGTCCGTGCGCGGCGCCGCGCCCCCCTCTGCCGCTCCCTGGGGACGGAAGTGGGAGGGGAGCCAGCCGCGAGCGCGGCGGGGACCTCGGCCAAGTCGTGGCCGCAGGAATCCCCCGCTCGAAGGCAAATCCCACCGCGTTCTGCGGCTCTGGGTGGTGCAGCTCTGGCAGCTGCCCCTGGGGACCCCGGGGCTCCCCCCCCCCCCCCCCCCCAAAACGAGCCTTGTCCTGCTCGGGCTCCTCCTGCTCAGCCCAGGCGGCGCAGAGCTGATTTTCTCCCCTTTTTCTCTCTTTCTGGAAGAAAACGCGCGGCGCGATTCCCGGGCGGCCGCTGCGAAGTGATCAGAGGACGGGCGGCCTGCTTCCTGCCTCGGGGCTCCATCAGCTCGCCCGGCCCCGAGCCGTTCTCAGCGCGGGGCATCCGAAGCCCGCCCCAAACCCAGGTCCCGGGGACGAGCTCTCCGGAGCCGGGCGCTGAGATGGGACCTGAGCGCGCGGTGCGGTGCCGGGCTCCGGTTCCCTCCCTGGCTCCCCGGGGCGAGGCCGGGAGCTCGGTGGCGAGGGCGCGCTTGGCTCCGCGCTCGGCTTTCGTGGAGAGCCGGCGGCCGCCCCGAGCCACCCGCGCTCGCCTCTCCCCGCACGGTGAGGGATTATTTAAAGGCCGCCTCACGCCCCCCAGGGCCGGCAGCGAAACCCCCCCGGCGGAACCACCCCCGGCGGCGAGGGGACGCGGCGCCGCTGCCCCGGTGTCCCCAGGCGTCCCCGCCACGGCCTCTTCGGGTGAAATTCTGCCCCGTTGTTGGTGCCGCTCGCCGGGGATGCGGCGGAATCCCCTTGGGACCTGGAGCCCTGGGCCGCCCCCTGCCTGACGGGCGGCTTCGGGTGCCCCAAAGCGGCCGGGGGGCGCTGGGGGCAGCTCGGTGGGGATGGGGGGAGAGCTCCGCAAGCGCTCGCTGTCGGCGTCCTGCCTGGAGGGGGGCGCTGGGATGGGCGGCGTGGGGCAGCTCGAGGTTCTCCTCCTGCTGACGGCCGCCCCGTGGACGCCTCGAGGGCCGGAGGGAGCTGCCCCCCCTCGGGGACGTGGCGGTGCCGCTCCGTGGCTCTCCCCCCGCGGCGGGAGGAGCGGCTCCAGAAGCTCCGGGCCGCTTCCCTCGGCTTTTCCTCTCCCCTTTTCCTGCGTGGGAGCAGCTCGGGGCCGGTCGCACCGGGAGCGGCCTCCCCGACGCCGGGGGGACATCGCTCGGCCTGGTGCCACCTGGGGTCACCGCACGCGCTTGGTTCCGGCTATTTGGATTTGGCAGCGGGAATCAAACCCCCCCAGAACCCCCCCAAACCCCTCCAGCTCCCCGCTGCGCCCCGAGCGGCGCCCGAGGAGCACGGAGGGGCCTCCCGGTGCCTCGGGATGAGCCCGGCCGTGAGTCACGGCGGCACCGGGGCGGGGGGGGTGGGGGGAGGCTCCCGTGTTTGCGCTGTTTGGGGAGCTGGAAGCACCCAGAGCCGGGGGGCGGCGAGCGGGCGCAGCAGCTCGGAGCGGGGAGCCGCGGCCGCAGCCCCTGGCACCAAACTGGGGCGGATTTGTGCAGGGAGGACGCCGAGAATTGCAGCAAATCCCCTCTTTCTTTCCCCCTTTTCCTGAATTCAACCCCCCCGCGGGTGCCCCGCGGGTCACTCGAGGCACCCGAGCGCTGAGCGGGGCCTGGTGCTGCCGGAACGCGGCACCGGGCAGGCCCAGGACGCGGTTCGGGGTTTGCAGCCCCCCCTCCCCCCCCCGGCCGCCTCGTGTCTGTGTCCCGTCACCAACCGCCCGCCGTCCCCTGGGGGTCTCCTGGCCCCGCGCTTCGTCTCGGCCCCCCGGGAGCCGCGCCGCGGCAGCCTCGGCTTCGCAAGCAGGGGGAACGTCGGGGCCTCGGCTTTTCGTGGGAAATCTCGGCTTCTGGCGCAAAGGCGGCTCGGGGGGGGCGGGGGGGGGAGCGAAGGCGCTGACAGAAGGCAGCGGCACGGCCCCGGGGTCTCGCTGCTCGTGGGTCGTCCGTCCCCCCCCCCCAGGAGATCCCACCTCAGCAGGGCGGGTCGAGCCGTGCCGGCGGCTGGTCCCCGCTCCATGCCCCGGTGTGGTGCCAGCGGCCGCGCCCAGCGGCTCCTCGGGGCCGGTGCCCGTCGGGGAGAACCGTGGGGGGGGGCGTGGGGTGACCCCACCGGGGTTCCCCACAGAGGCAGGGCGGAGGAGCCAAGGGTGGGGAGCAGCAGGGAGCTGAATTCAAACCCGTCACCCCCATTCCCCTCCCCCCGGCTCCCCTTTGTCTTCCAGGGCCGAGCGCTGGGCCCGGCGTGCCGCCGGCGGGCGAGGATGGCGGCCTTCAAGCGCAGCCGCGCGCAGGCCTGGCCGGAGGAGCGGGGCGACCGGGAGCACGGCCTCTACAGCCTGCACCGCATGTTCGACATCGTGGGCACCCACCTGACCCACCGCGACGTGCGCGTGCTCTCCTTCCTCTTCGTGGACGTCATCGACGACTACGAGCGGGGGATGATCCGCAGCGGCCGGGACTTCTTGCTGGCGCTGGAGCGGCAGGGCCGCTGCGACGAGACCAACTTCCGCCAGGTGCTGCAGCTGCTGCGCATCATCACGCGCCACGACCTGCTGCCCTACGTCACCCTCAAACGGCGACGGGCCGGTAAGCGCCCCCCCCAGACCCCCCCCCAGGGGCTGCGGCCCCACAGCACCGCGGCCGAAGGTCCCCCGGAGGACGCTCGCCTCCTCGGAGCGACGTCCCCGCAGCGCTCCCCGTCCCCGTTTTCCCCCTGCTCGGCGCTGTTTGTTCCGAGCCTGGCTCGGGGACCCAAGCCGTGAGCTCCCGTCTGATCAAATCCGGGTGAATTTCACGCGTTTTGGGTCACTGTGAAGCTTCCAGGCTGACGAGCCGACCCCTTCCCCCCGCCGGCTCGGCCCTGGGCCTTTTTGGGGCCAAAACCTCGACTGGAGGAACCTCGCCCGGGTTCGGAGGAGCCGAGGAGCGCTCGCTGCTCGTGGGGGGGGGGGGGGTGTAAGGCAGCCGCTTCAGCGGGATTCTGCCTCCAGGATTTGCATTTTGCTTTGTGGGTGAGGATCTTTGTGCTTCCTCGGCAGCCCCGGGCTGCTGGGTCTGCCCCGTTCCTGCTCGCACCGTGCGCAACCGCGATGCCGGCGCTCGGGGACGTGAGGCGGTGGGGGGCAGGCACAAAGCTCCCGGAGTCGGGGCGAGAGGCAGCGGGGGGGGCGCGGATGAGCGCAGGGCCCAGCGTGCCGGTGCTGAACAACCCCCTTGGGGGCTTAAACCCCGACCGAGGAGCCTCAGAACCGGCCCTGCTCCGGCTGCGTGGATCTGGGGCGCCCAAACGGAGCCGGGCGGGGGTGGCGTGGAGCCGGGGCCGTGCTGGGACGCGGCCGGGATCAGGCGCGGCGCCCCCGAGTTCGTGCGGGGCTCGGGGCGGGAGCGCTCGTGCCCCGGCGTTGGTCGTGTGCTTCCTGGGGAGCTTTCTGCTTCTTTTGAGCCAAAACCCGAAGCGGTGCGGGGAGGGAGCGCGGCTCTCGGTCGCAGGCAGCAGGGGGCCGGAGGTGGGCGCGTGGCCGCGGGAGGCGACGCTCCGCACTCGCGGGGTTCTGATCCCGGCGCCTGCCCGGCCCCGTTTGGATGGCGGTGGGTTAATGAAGCACCCAAATCACAGCTCCGCAGAGGAGCGAAATCAGCCCGGGGTTAGCATGGGGAGCGGCGGTGTGCGGGGAGCCCCGAGGCGTGGCAGGGATCATGGGGTCACCCAACACCCTCACCGGGACCGGCTCCCGAGGGCCACCCGAAAACCGGACCGCGTGTCCCCGCGGCTCCGTCACAGCCCCAAGCTGGCCCCGCTGTCGGGAGCGCCCCGGCGGGGTGGAAATGCCTCGAAAAAGCTCCCCCAGGCCCTGGCAGCGCACACGTCCCCCCCAGCGCGGGTTCCGGGGCTCGCCCCACGGCTCTGCAGGCGCCAAGACCTGACGGCGGCCGCCGCGGCTCGGTGACGGCGAGCTCGTCACGGGGGGGGCTCAGCCTGGAGCCCTCGGGACTTTGGGGGCCGCACGCGGGGGCTTGAAGCGAGCCCAGGGCTGCTCCACGTCCCCGGGGCCGCGCTGCTGGGGACCGCGGCGCTGCCTGCCCTGCCACGGGCTTGTCCCCGGGGCCGTGCGCGTGCAGCGGCGCCGGGAGCGGGCTGCGCCGAGCCGGGTGCAGCGAGTAGCTATGGTAACGTGCGGGTGGCCTTTCCCACACGGCGCTGTCTGGGTTTTTTTTTTTTTGAGTTCTTGGCTCTAAAATGGAGTTTTTCCGAGAGGACCCGGCCCAGCCGTGGCCGTTCCCAATGCGTGGCCCCGCTGGGGAGCGCCGGGGCTGGCTGACGGCGAGCGGCGCCGCTGGGGCTGGGGGGGGGGGCCTGGGCACCCTCGGGGGCAAAAGGCGCTCCCTCGAGGTGACCTCGGGCTGCATTTGGAACCAAAACGCCGCAGCCCTGTACCCCTCCCGAGCCTGACCCGTGCGCCGGGGGAAGAGGCCGTGGGCGCTGTGCAGCGCTTTGGGTCCGTGTTGGTGCCCCCCCCCCCACCACGAGGCACCTCCCCTCTCTCGCAGTGTGTCCGGACCTGGTGGACAAGTACCTGGAGGAGACATCCATCCGCTACGTGACGCCCCGGGCTCACGGCGACGCGGAGCACGGCCTCGGCCACCCCCACAAATCAGGTGAGCGCCGCACGCGGGGGGGGGATTTGGGGCCCCCACGGGGTCCGATCCGGCCCGGCGCTGCCGCCCTGCCTGCGTCCGC
>NW_023311300.1:5596-6596 GCF_011077185.1 Oxyura jamaicensis | reverse complement strand
GGGGGGGGCCGGAGCTGGAGGCGAGCGGAGAAACCGAGGGCGAGGGGGCGCCGGGGTTGATTTCCCCAGCACGTGTGCCTGGGTGTCCCCTGTCCCCCCCCCCAAGCCAAAGCAGGGGCCCGGCTCGGCCCCCTCCGTTTTGCTCCATCCTTTACCCAAAGCCGCTGGTTTTTGCTCGGTTTTTACCCAAAGCCGCTGGTTTTTGCTCATTTTTTACCCAAAGCCGCTGGTTTTTGCTCGGAAACCCCTCCCGAGGGACTGGCACAAGGGGGAAACTGAGGCAGGGGGGATGGCACCGGCCCGGCCCGGGGGGGGGCTTCGCTCTGTCCCCTTCCTCCCGGGGGCTGCGGGCGGCTGGGGACGGAGGTGCCACCCCCCCCCCCCCTTCTCCCCCAACCCCGTGAGGTGTCCCCGGCCTGGTCGCATCCCTCGTGCCGCGGCCGGGCCCTCCTCGCTTACGGCCCTTTATTTATTGACTGCAGGTCGGGCGCTGCGGGGGCCCGCTGCTGCTCCAGGGCCCCCCCGAGCATCGCCCACCCCCGTCGCCGGGCGTTTGGGGGTCTTCAGCGGGGGCAGAGCGGCCCCCGGGGAGCTGGGTGGGCAGGATCAGGCCCTCCGTGTGCCGCCAGCAGGAGCCGGGGCGGCCCCACGGGGACGAGATAAACCCCCGGGGGCTGTGCCCGGCCTCCCGCAGCGATGTCCTTTGGGGGCAGGGGACAGCCGGGTGCACGTGTGCCCCCCACCACGGGCTTGACCCATAATTAATTCCCCCTGCCCGCCCCCAAATCGCCCCCCACGCCCCCCCCCTGAACCCATCAGTGGGGAAACCGAGGCAGGGCCTGGCACGGCCGGGTCCCAGCTGGGCTGCTCCCAGCCTGGCTGCGCCCCGGGCACCGGTTGCAAAGTCCAGGTGCGGAGGTTGGGAGCAGAGTCCGTGCCGGGGTACGTGCTCGTCCTGCCCCGGCCACGCTCCGGAGCTTTCCCTCCCACCCCAGCCCCC
>NW_023311300.1:0-5496 GCF_011077185.1 Oxyura jamaicensis | reverse complement strand
CCCCCCCCCCCCCCCCCCCCCCGGTGCAAGGACAGGCGGGTGACACCATGGTGGCACCGTGACACCCCCCCCCCTTCCCCCTTCCTGGGGCGGGCGCTGTTCGCTGGGGCACACGAGCGGGGCAGGGGTGGACAAATGGACGTGGGTGCCCTGGATGATGCCCCTGGGGGGGGTCCCAGGGGCACGGGGGGGGGGTTCCATCCAGCCCCAGCGCCTGCCCGCGCTGCCCTTGGGGTATCTCGGCCGCGGCCCCTTATCTCCCCTGCCCCTGCTTCCCCGCCCGCCGCTGCGCATGGAGATGCGGCGGCCTTTCCTAGGAGGACGGAGGTTTGGGTGAAGAAAGGCCAGATAAGGGGCTGTCGCCCGCTGGGTGCCGCGTGCGGTGCGTGCCCTTCCTGCAGGGGACAAGCGAGCTGTCCCCAGCACCCCGGGGACACCCAGAAGTCACCGAGGGGAGGCCACACGGCAAGGGGGGGGGTCCCCATGGTCCCTAGCTGCCCTGTGCCCAACCACGACCTTGGCCAAGGACGGCTCCCGGCGTGGGGCCGGGGATGTGGCACCGCACACGGGGCTGTGCCGGCAGCCCCTGGGGGGGAGGCTTGGGGACAGTGGCACCCTGGGGTCCCCGTCCCCAGTGGGGGCTGCGGGGATGTCCTGCAGGGAGAGCGCCGGGGGCTGAGCCGCCGCGGCCGCACCACGTGCGCGGCTTTTCCTCGGGGATGGAGGGTTTAAAAATAGCCGGGCCCGCTCCGAAGGCCTCGTGGCCGTGCCGGGGCCGCGTCTGCACCGCTCGGCCCTCGGCAGGGCGAAATGGAGCTCGGATTAAAACCCTCTTTCCAACAGGAGCCGTGGCAGCCGGTGGGGTGGCACAGCCGGGACCGCACGGCCGCCTCTGGGGTGCCCCCGTCCTCGCCCAGCTCCGCTCCTCGGGGGCTGGCGGGGAGGCGGGGGGGGGCCCTTGGTGTCCTGGGAGCGACCTGCAGAAACGTGATCCGCGCCGAAGCATCCCGGTGGTGGTGGTGGTGGGGCCGGGCTGGCCGCCCGCCCTCTGACTCAGATTTTCTCCTCCGCCCCAGCAGCGCCGCGTGGGGACGGAGCCGCTGCTCCCGGCGGCGGCAGCTCGGGCGGGCAGGGCTGTGGCATCGGGGGCACGATGGCGAGGCCGAGCTCGGTGCCGTCCGAGGGACCGATGATGCCCGCCCCGGTCCCTGCCCCCGAGTCCCCGACTCTTGCCAAAAGGGCCCGGGAGCAGCCGCGGCCCTCGGGTGGCTCCCGCCCGTGGGATGTGTCCCTGGGCCCGGGGGGGTGCCGGCGAGTGGAGGCACGTCGCCGAGCCCGAAACGCGCCGAGGATCCGGGAAGGAGGATGCAGGGAGGAGGGCGTGGGGCTGGGCGCTGCCCGTGGCGGCCCCGCACCCAGGGCTCGGTGCCCCCGGGGAAGCGGCCGCGGAGCCGGCACAGCACCGGGCCCCTGCTGATCACGAGAACGCCCCGGGGGGGGGTTTTGGGTCCCCCAAGCTGTTTGTGGGCAGCAGGGAGGGCGCGGCGGCGTGTGTGTGTCCCCCCTTCTGCTCCATGTCTCCTCGAGCGGGGACCAGCAGCGAGCCGTCCCCGCCAGTGGGGACGTTCCCCACGAGTGTCCCCGTCCCCGCGTGGAGACCCCAGCTCGGGCACCCCTGCGACCCGGCGCGGTGCCGGGAGTCAACCCTTGGACCTGTCGGGGCGCAGCCGGCCGATATTCCCAGCTCCAGCACCGAGCGCTGCGGCTTGCTCCAGGGCCACGTCTGCGACGTGCCAGGAGGAAGGGGGGGGGGGGACACAAAATAAAACCCCGGGGGCAGCCCCGCGCCAGCGCGGCCACCTGGGGAAACTGAGGCTCAGCGGCAGCGCCTCGGCTCAGGTCGCGCCGTGAGTCAGCAGCGCGCCGGCAGCGGGAGCCGGCGGGTTTGGCTCTCTCCCACCTTTCCCCCCAGCGAGAGACCCCCACCCGCTTTCTCTCCTTCCCCCCCCCCTTCCTTCGAGGCTTTCTCGGGAATTTATGGCTGTGCTCGCGCTGGCTCAAGCAGGGGGGGGGGGATTTATTTTTAGATGCTTATAAAAAGCCGCCGGTGCTGTGCTCCCCGCGTGGCGCGCCGGGAATATTCCCGCTGGGTGACACGGCACCTGCCAGCGGGGCCGCTCGCCCGCCTGGGGGGGTGGGGGGCTTTGGGGGGGCTCTGGGCGTTGGGGGCTGCTCCCCCGAGGGCCGGGCTGGAGCCGTTCCTCCCGCGTGCAGCCGGGGCCACGATTTTGCTGAGCTCGATGTGTCTGAGCCAGTCTAGACAAGGGCTTAGGGCGGCCGCTCCTCGCCATCGCCTCCGGGTGTTGGCTTGGGGACGGGGCTTTGCTGCGGGCGGTGGCGATGGCTCAGATGGATCCAGGCAGGGGGGCACCCGCCCCGTGGTGGTAGCTGCTGGGTCAGGGGACGGTGACGTCCCGTCGGCCGGGCCCTGCCCAGCCCTCACCTTTTCCTCTCGGTTGCGCAGATTGACGAGATGCCAGAAGCCGCGGTGAAGTCGTCCTCCAACAAATACCAAGTCTTCTTCTTCGGGACCCACGAAACGTGAGTTCGGCCCTGGCACAAGATGGGGTCTGCGGGGCTAACGGGGACACGGAGAGGTCCGGCCCTCTGCGGTCTCGGTCTCCGCGGGGCAGCGATGAGGGGCGGCAGGTTCGGGGCGGTCCCGGGGGCATTGGGTGCTGCGGAGCTGGGGAAGGAGCCGGGGAAGGAGCCCGGTGGCCTGGCTCTGCTGGGATCCGGGGGTTTGGGGGCAGAGGCGGGACTCCCCAGCTGCCGTTCCTCATTGCTTTCCCCCGAGCAGGGCGTTCCTGGGGCCCAAAGACCTCTTCCCCTATGAAGAATGCAAGGAGAAGTTTGGGAAACCCAACAAAAGGAAAGGGTTCAGCGAAGGTTTGTGGGAGATCGAGAACAACCCAACCGTCAAAGCCTCCGGGTACCAGGTGGGTGGCGAGCCGCGTGCCACAGCCCTCCGTGGCCACCTCCCGGCCCCCCTCCCTAAGTCCCGGTGTCGCCCCCAGCCCACCCCCAAGAAGACCTGCCCCGAGGATGCCGAGCCGGAGCGGGAGCCGGAGGGTGACGGGGAGAAGAAAGGCAACGCGGAGGGCAGCAGCGACGAGGAGGGGAAGCTGGTGATCGACGAGCAGTCCAAGGAGAAGAACGAGAAAGCCGGGATCAAGAGGAAAGCAGAAGATGCTTTGGAGGTAAGGGGGGGTTGGAAACGGCGGGGACGTGGACGGGGGGCAGCGGGGCAGGGCTGAGCCGAGCTCCCCGTGCCCAGGATTCCCCCAAACGCACCAAGGAGGCGGAGGGGCAGGAAGGGGAGAAGAAGGTCGACAACGAAGAGGCCCCCAAGGAGGAGCCGAAGCCCAACCCAGCCGAAGGCGAGAAGGAGAAGAACAGCGACGCCGCTGGCGTGCCGGACGCCAACGAAGCCAAGCAGGAGGGCAAGGACAAGGCGGAGGAGGTCAGAGACCACAAGGAGAGGTGAGGGCGGTGAGTGGGGTGACCCTGAGCCCCCCAAACTGGGCTCCCCTCGACCCCCCTGGGCACAGGGCAGCACCCCCAGGGGTGCGGAGGGGGGGTCCTGGGGCTCCATCCCCAGCGGGGGTCCCGATGTCACGGGCCCTGTGACCGAGCACGCGGCTCTCTTCGTCCCCGCAGTCCGTAGCGGCCTCCCCGGCGAGCTGATCTCCCGCCTGCCCCTTCCCCGCTGGGCTCCCTGGGTGCTGCCCCGTCTCGCCCTCGTCGGCTCGTCACGTCCGCGGCTCCGGAAACAAACCGAAAACAAAAAAAAAAATGAAATTTAAAAAAAAAAAAAGAGAAATGAAGAGAAACCCGGTAACGATAACCCCTGAACCGACCCGCATCTCCTGGCCCCGCCGTCGCAGGGCGCATGCTTTGTATTAGTGATTTCTAGGGGGCTGATCAGTTGATTTGAAATAAAAGCGATTCATGCCTTTTTAAAGCGCTTCTGCCGGTGTCTTTGTCTCGAGGGGCGGCCCCTTCCCGCTGAGAGGGGCTCCGCGGGGCGATTCCGGGCCCCTTCGGGCTCGTTTTTACCTCCTCGGTGCCAGAAGGAGCCCAGAGGGAAATGCAGAAAGGGCCCGGAGTGAGCTGGAAGAGGGGGAGGGAAACGATCCGAGGAAGGAGAGCAGCGGGAGGAAGCTTTTTACGGGAGGGATTTTTACTAACGTGGAAAAAACACCGTCCTGCAAGAAAATGCCACCGAGGGGCCGGGACGGGAGCCGTTTCCCCTCCCCACCGGTGGGTCCCGGGGGCGGGGGGGGGGCACACGATGGGGATCCCGGTGCCCCCGGTGCCCAAATTCCCCCGGGGAGAGCCCCGTGGCCGCAGGGCCGGGAGCTGCGGCAGAAAATGGAGCCCTGGCCGGGCGCCAGCGCTGCTCCCAGCCCAGCTCCCGGCCCCCGGGGCCGCTGCTGCCCCCGCCACGGGCACCGGGGACCCTTGGGGACACCTCAGGGACCCCCCCCCGCGGTCGTGGGGAGCCCCCAGCCTCCTGTCCCC
Organism: Oxyura jamaicensis; assembly: GCF_011077185.1. Classification (NCBI taxonomy): domain Eukaryota; kingdom Metazoa; phylum Chordata; class Aves; order Anseriformes; family Anatidae; genus Oxyura; species Oxyura jamaicensis. The sequence goes on along the minus strand of NW_023311300.1, from coordinate 912 downwards.
AGGCCTCTGCCACCGCCGCGGCCCCGCTTGGGGAGCCAGGGCCGGGCCTGGGCAGCAGGCGGAGGCCTGGGGGGGCGCTGGGGGGGCTGCGAGGGGCAGTTGGGGAGGCCTGAGGGGCAAATGGGGGCAGGTAATGGGGGGGGGGGTAATGGCGGCCATGGGGGGGGCAGGGAGCTGGTGCAGGGCGGTCCCACGGCCTCTCCGCCGCCCCCGGCCCTGCCCCGGTCTCCCGGCTCCCCGGCCCGGTTCCCGCACGCCCCGGGGCCGTTTGGGTGGGACTGGGCCCTGCTGGACTGGGAAGGGGTGGGGGTACTGGGTAAACTGGGAGGAGGCCGCGTGGACTACAACTCCCAGCGTGCCCCGCGGCGCCGAAGGGGGGAGAATCGATGGCGGCCCGCTCCCAGCATGCACCGCGCCAGCGGCGGGCCAGGAGGGGGGAACGGGGGGGTGAGGGACTACAACTCCCAGCGTGCCCCGCGGAGGAACTACACGTCCCGGCGTGCCCCGCGGCGCCGCCACTTCCGGGAAGGAGAAGCCGCGGGACGCTGAGGTGAGGCCGGGGGGGCCCGGAGGGAGCCGAGGGGGTCTCGGGGGGGGTCCCGGGGGGCTCGGGGCCGGTCCCGGGGCCCGGTTCCCGGTTTCGGGGCTCGGCCCCCGGCCCCTCTCAGCCGGCGCCCCCCCAGCCCCCGCCGCCATGCGGGTGTCGGCCCTGCTGGGCCTGGCGGCCCGCCCCAAGCTGCCCCCCGGGTACCGGCACGGGACGTGGCGGCCCGGCACCGCCGCCGAGCAGCGCAGAAACCCCCCCGGGCAGCGCCGCAACAAGGTGTTCGTGGAGCCCCTCGGCAGGGACGAGTGGAAGGTGTTCCGCGGGGACACGGTGAGCGGGGCCGGGAGCCCCCCCCCCCCCCGTGG
>NW_023311299.1:0-28038 GCF_011077185.1 Oxyura jamaicensis | reverse complement strand
AATGTAATAGGAGCAACTGGCCAACAGGAAAAGGCATTTTTTTTTTTTGCAATGCTTGAAATTTAAATTGGGAAAAATGATTGGAATTACAAAATGACAAAAATAGTCAAGTTTGGTTCATGGTACTAGATTTAAAGGATGCCTTTTTCTGCCTGCCCGTGGCAAATGAAAAACAGAAACTCTGCCTTTGAATGGGAAAATCCTAATAGAGGACGAAAAACTCAGATTACTTGGACAGTGTTACCACAGGGGTTCAAGAATAGCCCCACCATATTCAGGAAACAACAAGCCTGTGATCTTGAAGTTTGAAAGACCCCTTCGGGAAAAGGGGACACTGTTGCAATATGCAAATGATAGCTACTGAAGAAGAAAAGGAATGTGTATCATGGACTATTAGTTTACTAATATTTTTTGGCACTAATACTATGAACCCAGCCTCTTTCCTCAGTAACTGTTTCCAGATCACCAGATCTTGCATCAAGACCATGAGCACAGTATACTCCAGCTGACCAGACTTCTAGGAAACACCCCTAGAAGATGTGGAGGATTGGTACATAGATGGCAGCAGCTTCATCCGCTGGGGATTTTTCCTCACAGGATATGCGGTAACAAACATCAGCCCAAAAGGAAGAAATCATCACCTTGATAAGAGCTCTTGAGCTAGCAAACATTTGGACAGATTTGAAATATGCCTTTGGTGTGGTGCATGCACACGGGGGAATTTGGAAGGAGATATTATAAATTAGACCACACAATTTTCTGGTCTATTGAAATTATTTTATTAATCAAGTAAGCAGACACAAGCAAAACAGCGCTGGGCGGCTGGGGAGTCTCCGCTCCGCAACAGCACGCAACTTCCCTTTCCAGGGTTGTTGTTTTATAGCAGTTGAATTTCGGCTTATCAGGACTTGTTGAACTGGCTGAGGCTGCGCAGTCTATTGTTGAGAGGGGGGTCGTTATTCCTCTGCTCCGTGTTCAGGTGGGGGTAGTGAAGCAGCAAAAAAGGATGTCTTGTGATAAGGAATTTCACAGAGTCTGGTTTAACTCAAGGATGTTCACCCAACACCCCCTCCTGCTTCCTCCCTTATCAAGGCAATTAAATTTTACAACCTTCTCTCCCCAACAGATTCTCCAAATTCCTCAAAGACAATGAACAAACCCCCACTAATTTACCACAATCCCCCCTTTTTCTTTTTCTAACCTATTTTGTTCATTGAATTTTTGCAATATTTGCTTGCTGAGCATCAAAGTTTCTGCGTCGTCCTTCTCCTGCTCAAGAGATTCATACTTAGCACGCACGAGCATAAGATGAGCCGCCTCTAATCGGCTTTTTACAATTGCAATTACTCGATTAAATATACATGGTCCAAAAGTCAGTGCTAATATAAGTAACAACAAGGGCCCCGCTATGGTTGATAGCAGGGTAGTAAGCCAAGGTGAGTAATTAAACCAGGATTCATACCAATTCTGACGAGCCTCATTTTCCCTGGGAACCAAGCAGGATTATTTGGTTTTGTCACATTCACCCACAGGAATTTGCAGTTCCCCCTTTGCCGGGTTCCAGCCCCTCGGTGATAGACTGCCTGAATTTTATTCCGGTGGCCACAGCCCAGTGGTCCAAACTGTACAGTGAGGTACGTATCCCTACCTGCCCCGGGTTCCCATCCTGAGGCAATAGTCTCACAACCCCAATGAGCGCAATAATAATGATTTGGATAATTACAGTAACCTCTTCCCGGATTAGAGGCTGGACACATATAAAAATCCGACTGATTATTACACATTGGTCCCACAGTCGTTAGGTCGCAAAGGTCAGTCTTAAAACTAGGGGCACCAGCCGTAGTGATTTGCTGTATGACTTTTTGACTTTCCCATTGGATCAGGCTCCACTTAAAAGGTTGGTGCGGATGGTGTTGAGTCGCTATGCAGGATGAAATCACTGCGAGAACCCCCAAGTACCAATAGGAATGGCTGAGGCTCATTTCTCCCCACTATTCACTCCTCTGCCTCGCTTGTCAGTTGGGTTGCAACCAACTACGAGGTTTTAGTTCTTCTCGGCAGCAGTAGTGTTCTTCAGGGGAGAGCCTCTACCTTAACCCACGGTACCTATCGAGTTCGTCGCAATGTGAGCTTCAGGTCTTTGTTTCCTGGAGCGATCTCCCACTTCTCGTCACAGATGGGTCCTTTAACACGGCTGGCATGTGTCCATCCTTTCTCCGCAGTCCGGATGGCTGTTTCTGTAGTAAGCAAAACAACATAGGGGCCCTCCCATTGTGGTGTTAATGTAACTTCTTTCCAAGTTTTTATCAGGACCTTATCTCCAGGCTGTATCTTGTGGATTGCCATATCCAAAGGAGGACGTTGCACAATTAAACCTTTTTTCTGTAATTCCCTGCGTCTATTTATCAATTGTGTGAGGTAAGGTTTTAATTGATCATCTTGTAGGTGGGGATGATCAAGGGGTATCTCGAGATCATAAGGCATACCATACAGCATTTCAAAAGGGGAGATTCCCAGATCCGTTCTGGGTTTTACGCGAATACTTAACAAAGCCAGCGGCAAGCAATTTATCCAAGATGTCTTTGTCTCTAACATTAATTTTGTAAGTTGCTTTTTAATTTCCCCGTTCATCCTTTCTACTTTTCCCGAGCTCTGAGGATGCCAGGGAGTATGATATTGCCATTTGATTCCTAAAGCTTTCATTGTGTCACGGGACACTTTTGACACAAAGTGTGATCCCCTATCAGAATCTATTGCTTCTACAATCCCATATCGGGGAATTATGTTTTCTAACAATATTTTTACTACGGTTTGTGCTGTAGCCCTTGTCGTGGGAAATGCTTCAACAAAATTTGTAAGATGGTCTACGATTACCAGCAAATATTTATATCTTCCTGTTTTGGGAAGTTCGGTAAAATCCAATTGAATTCTTGCAAAGGGTCGGTGGGCTAATTCTCGTCCTCCCGGAACCCTTTTTCTCATATTTTTTGCATTTACCCTCCGGCAGGTCATACATCCATTAACAATTCCCTTTGCTATGTTATATATCCCTATACACACATAATTGGTGGCAAATTGATCAACTAACGCCTGGGCACCCCAATGCATTTGTTCATGAAATCTCCGTAGCACCCTCATAGCTACTGATTTTGGTAACACTTCTCGCCCATCAGGTAGTATCCATTTTCCTTTTTCATTTTCTCGAATCCCCATTCGTGTCATCTTTTCCTTTTCTGCAGTAGTAAAACAAAACAAGGGGAATGGATCGCTCTTATTAGGATGAGTTGGGCCATGCACATAACAATTCTTATGAGGTGGGTTCTCCTCCTTGGAACAATTGCATTCAATCCCTTTCATTCCCCAATCCTTCCAGCAATCATAGCAGGGAAATTCCCTCAAATCCTTGCCACAACTCGGGCAGTCTGCCCTTTCAGTTAGTTCATATACACCCATGAGAGCTGCTCTTTTTGCTTCCTGGTCAGCTAAGTTATTACCTCTGATTTGGGGATTCAGCCCTCGCTGGTGTCCTTTTACATGCACCACCGCAATCTCCTTAGGCTCCCTGATGGCTTGTAAAACTTGGAGAATCAACTCCTGATGAATTAGTCCTTTTCCTCGTGAATTTATAAGTCCTCTCTCTTCCCATATTTTCCCAAAGGTGTGTATTACTCCATAAGCATATTTAGAATCTGTATATATTGTTCCGCCTTTGTTCTTTAACAATTTCAGAGCTCTTAACATGGCATATAGCTCGCAAGCCTGCGCTGACCAGCTCGGGCTCAGAGAGCCTGATTCTATTACCTCAAATGTTTTACCATTAACCAATGCGTACCCTGATTTTCTTTTACCCCCGACTACCCTTGAGGATCCGTCCACAAATATCTTTTCCCCTAAAGGCAATTCTACATCTTCCAGATCAGGCCTCAATTTCACTTGTTCTTCTATATTTCTAAGACAATTATGTTCAGGCTGCTCATTTGGTTCACCATAAAGAAACCGAGCAGGGTTTTGTGCTGCAGTCATTTCTAATGTTAATCTGGGTGAGGATATTAGTATCCCTTCATATTTTAGTAACCTTGCATCCGTTATCCATTTTTCAGCTTTTTGCTGCAGCACCCCACGTATATTGTGAGGGGATATTACCTTTATTTTTCCCCCTAATGTAATTTTTTGTGCTTCTTCCACTAGTAGGGCAGCTGCCACCACTACTTGCAAGCAGCTGGGCCAACCCCTACTAACGGGGTCTAATAGCTTAGATAAATAGGCTACTGGTTTTTTACTGTCTGCCCATTCTTGAGCTAGTACACCATAGGCAGTCCCCTCTGTGCTATTTACGAACAAGAAAAATGGTTTTTTTAATTCCGGGCAGTTTAAAACTGGTGGATGCATCAGTTCTTCTTTTAATCTTTTTAATTGCTCCTCATCTTCTTTTGTCCATTTGAGTAATCCATCTCTATTCAATTTGTTATATAGAAATTTAACCTTTCCACTGTAATCTTCTATCCATTGTCTACAATATCCAGTTAACCCTAACAATTGCCGCACTTGCCGTTTGGTAGCTGGGGCCTTTATTCCTAGGATCCCTTTAACCCTTTCAGGATCCAGCCTCTTAGTTCCTTTATTTAGCAAATGACCCAAATATTTTACCTCTTTTTCTACAAACTGTAGTTTTGACCTGGACACCTTTAGTCCCTGCGACCCCAAAAAATTTAACAGACCAACACTAGCTTGTCTTACAATGTCTTCATCTTTTCCAGCTATTAATAAATCATCTACATATTGGATCAGAGTTGTGCCTGGTACTCTGTTGTATCCTTGCAAAATTTGCTCCAGTGCCTGCCCGAACAAGTTTGGGGATTCTGTAAACCCCTGGGGCAGGACCGTCCACCTTAACTGCTGCTTTCTATAGGTGTCTGGGTCCTCCCATTCGAAGGCAAAATAATCCCTAGATTTTTCGTCCAGGGGGCATGCCCAGAATGCATCTTTCAGATCAATCACACTATACCACTGATCTTCTGGGTGTAATTTACTGAGCAGCGTGTGTGGATTGGCCACTACAGGAAATCTGCTAACAGTTCTCTTGTTAATTTCTCGTAAATCATGTACTAATCTGTACCCTCCATCCTTCTTTTTTACTGGTAAAATAGGAGTGTTGAAGGGAGACATACAAGGTTCCAGTAGCCCTTGCTGTAATAACCGTTGGATTTCGGGTTTTAACCCTCTCCTACCTTCCTCTGAGAAGGGATATTGTTTTATCCTTACTGGTATTTCGGGGTTTTTTATGGTCACTTCAAAAGGCCTTATTTTCAGTTTTCCTACACTTTCTGGCGTGGACCAGACTCTAGGATTGATGCTTGCTTCATCCTCTTCTCGGAGTAGGCACAATTTTATTTCTAGTCTTTTTCCTATTACTTCTAACCCTATTCCTAGTTCTATTATTAAATCTCTTCCTAACAAATTATACTCAGCCTCCGGTTCTAGAAGCAGGCTCCCCTTGCTTATTTTAGAATCTAATTCTATTGATACTTCTTTTATAACAGGAACCCCAAAGGGTTCCCCCTTTGCTCCGATTACTTGAACTTTTTCAGCAGAGGCTTTACATTCGGTAGGCAAGGTTTGGACTGTTGATCTTTCAGCCCCTGTGTCCATGAGGAATTCTACCTCCTCACGCTGGGGACCTACTTTTAATTTTATCAAGGGCTCTGTCTTATTTCGAGTCCCCAGCAAATAGAGCCCCTGACACCCCTATTCACTCTTAAACATCTTCTCATCCTCTTTCCTTTGTCTACATTCTCTTTTCATGTGGCCCTTCTTGTTACAGTAAAAACAGGTCACATTTTTTCGTTCCTTATTACCTCCTTCCTCCTCCCTAGGCCTCCCATGCATCGGATTGAGCCTTCGATTCAGCCCAGCCCCCCTTTGTCCTTCTCACACTGCTGCTACCATCATACGTACTTGTTTCTTTTCTTTCTCTTCTTCCCTTCTAACATATACCTTTTGTGCCTCCCTTAATAATTCGTCCAGGCCCCGATCTTGCCAATCCTCTATTTTTTCCAGTTTCTTCCTAATATCTACCCATGATTTTGCCACAAACTGGGCTTTAAGTAATGCCTCCCCTATAGGAGTTCCGGGATCTAAGCCACTATATAATTGCAAATTCTTTCGTAATCTTTCTAACCATTCTGTTGGGGTTTCATCCTTTTTCTGTTGTTCGTTAAAAGCTTTATTTATATTTTGTCCTCTGGGGACAGACTCTCGTATCCCCTGAATTATAATTGTTCTTAAATCTTGCATATGTCCCCGGTGTACGGGGTCTTGATTGTTCCAATTAGGCTGCTGCATCGGCCACTTTATGTCCGCAGCCGGCCCCTGCTGGTGTTGCTGGTCCCAAATTCGCATCCCAGCACGCCTAATCATTCCTCTTTCTTCTGATATAAAGAGAATTCCCAGTATAGATTGTAACTCTTCCCAAGTATATATATTTGGGCCCAAGAATTGGTCTACTCGTTCCGCCACTCCCAACGGGTCTTCTAGTAAATTTCCCATTTCCTTTTTAAAGTCCCTCACGTCCCCTGAATTAATGGGGACGGCCACGTATCCCATTCCTGGCTGGGGTCCTCCTATTGCTATTTCTCTTAGAGGATACAATTCTTCCCTTTTTTGATTTCTTGCCCTACTTCTAGTTACCGGTCCCTGTGTTTCATGATCTGATTCTGATTCCTCTGGAATTCCTGATTCAGGGGGTCCATTAAGGACAGGAGCCGTTGGTAAGGGCGGTGGGGTATAGGGCGGGGGCGAAGTTAGGGCTTCTAAGTCACTTCTCTTTTTCTTCCGCCCCCCTTTTTCTTTTAGAGGATATAGATACGTCCTCGTATCTGAATTTATCCAGAGGTGCGCGTACTCACTTTCTTCCAAACTAAACGGTTCCTTAGAGTTAACATAAATGTTTAGGGCTTGGCATACCCAATCCTCAAAGGAACCGAACGGGGGCCAAAAGACAATGTCCCCTTTTATGGGCTTGTTACCCCACACTTCTATACAATAATAAATCATTTTAACTTTGCTTTTTCCCCGCCTAGAAGGGGAATTATTCCAATTCTTAATCATCAGTCCTAACGGACTATCAGGAGGAATGGAGGGTATACTAGATTCCTCCCTCATGGGGCCAGAAGGCTTACTTTTCTTCTGTCCCATCCTCCAGAGCACCTTCGTACACACACACACAACACTTCCCCCTCTTTGTGGCCCAGTCCCTCGCGGGATGTGGGAAACGCACTACCAAGGGGTCCGCACTCGCTTCGTCCGCACTTGGACGTCTCACACGTTATGCTCCGGGATACCCAACCCCAACCGAACTGAACACCGGCCTATACTTACCCACCCCGTGGGTCTTCGTTCGGTCTTCGTGCACAAAGGTTGCCTAGGGTTTACCGGTTTTATTTGCCTGTGTCTAATTTTAGGTTCGTCGGTGAAGGGCTCGAACAGGAATTTCCGTTTTCTGGGGGCCGCCGAAATCGGCGGGGCGCCTCCCCTAGAGGGACTCCTGATCAATTCGCCTTCATCCGAGTCACGGCACCAAATTATTATAAATTAGACCACACAATTTTCTGGTCTATTGAAATTATTTTATTAATCAAGTAAGAAGACACAAGCAAAACAGCGCTGGGCGGCTGGGGAGTCTCCGCTCCGCAACAGCACGCAACTTCCCTTTCCAGGGTTGTTGTTTTATAGCAGTTGAATTTCGGCTTATCAGGACTTGTTGAACTGGCTGAGGCTGCGCAGTCTATTGTTGAGAGGGGGGTCGTTATTCCTCTGCTCCGTGTTCAGGTGGGGGTAGTGAAGCAGCAAAAAAGGATGTCTTGTGATAAGGAATTTCACAGAGTCTGGTTTAACTCAAGGATGTTCACCCAACACCCCCTCCTGCTTCCTCCCTTATCAAGGCAATTAAATTTTACAACCTTCTCTCCCCAACAGATTCTCCAAATTCCTCAAAGACAATGAACAAACCCCCACTAATTTACCACAGGAGAGAGGACTTTTATCTTCCTCAATTAAACATGCAGAAGAGACTGATAACAGCTGTTAGGGAAGAAGGAAAAAGGAGACCCAGACAGGGACAGCCCTGGCTAGGCAAGGATTAATGTGCCCTATGTAAGAAATTTGGGCATTGGAAAAACAAATGCCTGGAACAGAAAAGAAATGGAAAAGGAAACTGGGGAAGGGAGGTGGTAGTCGCGTGTGCAAAAGACGACTGAAGAGGACCGAGGGAATTTACCCCAGCAGATCCGCTGGTTATAAAAATGAAGCTGGGGAAGGAGGGAAAAGAGGTGGAACTTCTGGTGGATGCGAGGGCAACATATTCAGTTTTATATAAAGCATTAGTATCAGTGGGGAATGATTACTCTGTAGTGAAGCGGGCAACTGGCCAATCTGAAATAGCGTATTTCTGCAAACCATTGAAATATAAATATGGGAAAGAGTGGGGCATTCACAAGTTGCTATACATGCCCAGCTCCTGGAGTCACTCTTAGGGAGAGATTTATTGGAAAGATTACAAGCAACCTTTTCATTTAAAAATGGGGAGATTTTTCTGGAGATAAATGATCAAAGATATGTGGAAGTGTTGAGCTTGATACTGACAGCTATTGAGACCAAAGAGGAAATTAGTGAGGAAATCCTAAGTTTTTCTGGAGTATGATCTTCTAATGTACCAGGGAAGGCAAAAAAAAATGCACTTCCAATACAAATTAAACTTAAGGAAGGAAAACAGCCAGTCAGAATTAAACAGTACCCCTTGAAAAGGAAGACAGAGAAGGAATTAGCCTGATAATTGATTAAAATGCTTAACACCAGAACTAACTTGGTTTACTGTTTTAGACCTGATGGATGCCTTCTTTTGCCTCCCTCTCCATGAAGCCAGCCAGAAAATCTTTGCATTTGATTGGACAAGCCCTAAGAGTGGGCACAAAATACAGCTCACATGGACAAGGTTGCCTCAGGAATTTAAGAACTCACCCACCCTGTTCAGAGAACTACTTGCAAGGGATTTGGAGACCTGGGAAGCCCCATCAGGAGAAGGAAGGCTGTTGCAGTATGTAGATGACTTCCTCATAACCACCCAGACAGAAGAAGCATGTGTGGCCTGGACGGGGATTGCCCTGGGAATACTAGCACAGGACCTGGGCCCATATCGAACAGTTGCTTATTTTTCTAAGCAGCTGGATGCTGCTGCCAAGGGATGGCCTGGATGCCTCAGAGCTGTTGCAGCAGTGGTGCTAAATATCCAGGAAGCACGCAAGTACACCTTGAGCCAGAAAATAACTGTGCTAGTGTCTCACACAGTGTTTGCAGTGCTGGAAGTGAAAGGCGGTCACTGGCATTCCTCACAAAGGTTCTTGAAATACGAAGCTATCATGGTAGATAGAAATAGTGGTAACTAACATTGTCAACCCAGCTTCATTTCTCAGTGGAAACCAAGGGGAACCAGTACATCATGACTGTCTAGAGATCATCGAAGCTACCTACTCCAGCTGTCCAGATCTGAAGGATAATCCTTTTGATGATGTGGAGATCTGGTTTACTGATGGGAGCAGCTATGTCATCAGCGGAAAACGACATGCTGGCTATGCAGTTACCACTTGCAGAGAGGTAATAGAGTCCGGACCTTTGCCAACAGATACCTCTGCACAAAAGGCCGAGATAGTTGCTCTGACCCGTGCCTTGGAAATGGCAAAAGGAAAGAAGATAAACATCTATACGGACTTGAGATATGCATTTGGGGTTGTACATGCACACGGAGCCATCTGGAAAGAGGACTGTTGAACTCACAAGGGAAGAACATCAAACATGTGAAAGAGACAATGTGATTATTGGAAGTGGTTCAGCTCCCTGAAAAGGTAGCAATCATGCACATTAAGGCACACCAGAAAGTGAGCTCAAAATTGGAGAAAGGAAATGATCTGGCGGACAGAGAGGCAAAAGAAGCAGCAGAAGGTGGGGTAGCAACTGAAGGAGCCCTGACTCCAGATGGGCAGATTCCCCTTGAAGGTAAGCCTGTATATAACAAAAAGGATAGAAAATTAATCGAAAGTCAAAAGGGAAAATATAACCAAGAGGGATGGGCTATTACCAAAGAAGGGAAGTGGAAGCTAGTCATCCCCTCCAATTTATTGTAGTCACTGGTAAAGAAAAAACACCAGAAAACACACTGGGGAATAGATGCTTTGTATAACTATCTAATTGGAAAAATTATTGCCAAGAACTTATATGCTACCATCACTCAAATAACTTAATGTGATCTTTGTCTCCAGACTAACCCCAAAAATGCCCCCAAACCAAAACTGGGTCAAATTGGAAAAGGCCATGGGCCTGGGCAACAGTGGCAAATTGACTTTTCTAAACTTCCAAGAAAAGGGGGGTGTCGATATTTACTGGTGTTAACAGATACCTTTTCTGGATGGCCAGAGGTTTTCCCTAGTAGGACTGCCAAAGCCCGAGAGGTAACTAAGTCTCTTGTAGAGAAAACTTTGAAACCACAGTGGAAAGGATTATACCAGGTGCTCCTTACTACCTTCACCGCAATTAAGATCAGGGAACAGAGTGCCTGGATTCACCATTCTCAAGTGAAGAAAGCTCCAGAAGCCCCCTCGAAAGTAACGCCGGGTGACGGTGAACTGAAACTGAAGCTTAGTCGAACAAAATGAGGACATTATGGTCGGGAGTATTTAGTAATGTAATTAGCAGAAATATAGTTAACAGAATTATTTTATTTTTGTGGCTTATAGTTGTAACTGTGTTTCAAGAATTGGAAGGTGCCTCTATGACAAAAGGGAATGGTGAGTGGCCTTGGTCCGAAGCTGTAACAACAGAAGAGCATTAATGGAAAGTTAGAAGTTGTGGTTATTTGGCGAACAAATGGTGACCATTTATATACATTATCAGAATGGCAAAAATTAGGGGAAGAGTGGACACACCAAAGAACCATAGGAGACAAAATTAAAATAGGGTGCCGAATGATTAATGGAACAACCCACAAGAAAGTAACAGGGATTTTAGTAAAACCGATTTCCAGAAGTGGCCAATAAGAAGGTTTTATCCACCCAGGTAACAGCACAGGCAGGCAATAGCTGCCTTGATCATTAGGGAAGGATTTGTGAAAGCAACACAACTGATGCTCAGGATGTATGTCTTGACACTGAACAAGGTGTTTGCCACTTTGAAATTAATCCAAATACTAGTCAAAAGACTGTGCTTGTATATATTGGTCAAGGGTGTGTGTGTTTAAGAACTGCTTGTGCTTTTGTAGAGGTAGATAAGGAAAACGTAACTCTCCCTAGCAAAAATCATTCTAACTTTTGTATTTGTAACTTTGTTAGAATCATCGGATGTGATTTTCTATATTTGGCACCAGTGGTATCCCACCAGTTGATCAAGTCTGACAACACGATATATATGAACCTCACCTTAGTGAAATAAACAGAGTTTTGCAGAGAATAAAACAATACACAAATCACAACTGGTGGGATGCCCTCTTCAGATGGTCGCCAACTGCAACTGGGATTTTGAACACATTATGTCACCCAATTATTGTTTTATTGATATTAGATGGTATAAGTTTAATATTGTTTCTTTTTTTAAATGCTTGTTTGGAATTGGAAATTGTTACAATGAATGGCGATATTAGTTTCCTTGACAAAAGTACAAGGCAAGGCATTGAGGGATACATATCAGAGAGCTTGGGAAGAAAAAAAAATTATATTAAGTAAAAGAATTTACTAAGATTTTCCAGAAAAGGGGGGACTGAAACATGGGATTAGAAATTAGAGAGTGACTGATTAAGAATAAATATATAGACAACACTCATTGTTTAATATGTGCTACATTTGCGATGTACTGGGCCTATGCTGAGCCTAGGCCTCCTGATGAGCCCCTGGGGCTCCAAGAACCAGATCAACCTAACCTTATTGTTCGGACTGTGAGCAAGGGCTCAAAGATAAGGAGGACTGTTTACAAAGGATAAGATAAACATGCAAGGCCTCAAGATAACAAGAGCCCCTCGGACCCCAAGAACCGGACCAAACCAACCTTATGGCTCAGATTGTGACCAAGGGCTCAGGGAGCATGTGCAGGGAGACAAGGTGAAAAGTTCAACTCTGAGGAAGACGTCTTACTTCATCCGGACAACCACCTGACGACCACCCGGACGACCACCAGAGAATACTACGCAAGCGCAGAAGGACTGATAAGATAATTAGCATACGAAGCGGGGCTAGGCGGAGCTAGGATATGAATATGTATAGGTGTGTTGCGAAACTTAATGCATATGTAATATTTTAGGGGATAAAAGAGAATGCACGCGAGTGAGTTGTGGCGCACGACTTTGGTGGGACTACCCCCCGTGCTGCCCAGCGCTGAATAAACATACCTACTTTACAATCTTATTGTGGAGTCAGTTTCCCTAAGTCAAAACAACAACGCAGAGGAAGATTACGATCTTCATCTTCACGACCGCCAGAGGGAAAAGGATGACCCCCTAGCAATATCATGTGCAAGCGCAGAAGACATCCAGACGTGCAACCGAAATCCGGAACTAAGGGACAATAAAAGGGGTCGTTGGTGGGGACTGGGCGCGTGCCGTTCGTGGAGCGGAGACTCCCCGGCCGCCCAGCAATGTTTTGCTTGTTGGCTGCTTACTTAATAAAATCATTTGCATTATTGGACATGAACCTTTCTGTCAATTAATTGAGAGCTAATTTATAACAGATGTTTGTTCATATTTTTTTTTTGTATTATAAGAGCAAGGAGTTCTGTTTGAAGAGTGGGTATAGTGAAGGTTTCTTGCTGTTATAAGAAGCTGTGAAGCACCTGGCTTGACATTATGCCCCTTCCCCCCTTCTTTTCTATAAATTGTTAAACTGGTTTGGCAACATACTGGGCAGATATTACCAAATAAGGAAAAAGGAGTTAAATCACAATGCAGAGGAAGATTACGGCCTTCATCTCCACGACCACCAGAGAGACTGACACGACCCCCTACAAGCAGTGTGCGCAGTTGCAGAACATACCTGGATGTACCATGTGTTCACCAGACTATAAAAGGGGACTCTGGAGGGGGGGGTGTGCACGCCGTTGGCAGAGCAGAGACTCCCCGGCCACCCAGCGCTGTTTTGCTTGTTGGCTGCTTACTTAATAAAATTATTTGCATTATTGGAAATGACCCTCTCTGTCAATTAATTAAGAGCTAATTTATAACAGACCTAATAGAGATTTTGGAGATCCAGGTAGATATAAAAACCTATGTATCCCGGGGGTACCCTAGGGAGTCCTATTCCCAGCGGGTCCTACAGCCTGGCAGAGAGGCGTCCCATCTGGGGTGACTGATTGATTTAAAGAACGAAGTCAAAATTTCTTAGTGACTAAGTATCCTTTATTGGCAGCACGCTGGCTGCACAGGGGATCCTTCCACCTAACATGCATACCCGAAGTGACAAGCTATCTCACATTTATACAGCAGAACAATGACTATTCAATTAATGCCTATACGTATTCATTACCTAAACCCGCCTACTCTTGCTTCGTATGCTAATTAGCTTATCAGTCCTTTGCGCTTGCGCAGTATTCTCTGGTGGTCGTCCAGGTGGTCGTCGGGATGAAGTAAGATGTCTTCATCAGAGTTTAACTTTTCACCTTATTTTCTTGCGCATGAACTCTGAGCCCTTGGTCTCAGTCCAATCCATAAGGTTGATTTGTCTCGGTTCCCAGAGTCCGAGGGCCCCCTGTTATCTAGGCACCTTGCAAGTGTGACCTTCTTTTAGTCCTCCTCCTTACTCCCTATCATAAATCTGTGCTGGCAGCTTTTAGTCCTCCTCCTTACTCCTCATCTGTGCTTTCTCTCATGTTGTATTTGTACGTACATTTTGTATTTTCCCAGCACAGCACAAGCACAGTACATCACAAATATAACATTCTATTTTCCAAGCACAGCACATATTAAGCAATGAGTGTTGCCTACATATTTATTCTTAATCAGTCGCTCTCTAATTTCTAATCCCATGTTTCATAGGTGTGTTGCGAAACTTAATGCATATGTAATATTTTAGGGGATAAAAGAGAATGCAGGTGAGCAAATTTGGTGGGACTACCCCCTGTGCTGCCCAGCGCTGAATAAACATACCTACTTTACTATCTTACTGACTGTGGAGTTAGCTTTTTGCGAGTCATTTGGCGAGCCAGGCAGGAGACACTCTGCTCGGCTGCAGGATCAACTGCAGAGCGGATGCCTCAAGGTGCACCCTGAGTATTTTCCTCGGAGGGGACTCCACTCCCAGCCGCTCACTGCGGGAGCAGACAAGGATGTCCTGAAGCCGCGGACAAACGGTATGTTTTACAGTACAGGAAGGGCCTGTAAGTCATACGCGTGGCCGAGGAGCTGGTAAATCGTGCAGAGACGTCTGGCGTGCAGCATAGTCCCCGTAAGGGAGGAGGGTACCCTACAGGCTGACCGATAGAGCAGTCAAGGGGGATTTGGTGAATGATAGAGCGGTCAAGGGGGATTTGCTGACCAATAGAGTGGCCGCTAGCGATCTTGGGAGTAGATTGAGCAAATCTGATGTTACCGCTGCATCCCATTTTTGGGAGCCAGGACGGACCTGCTAATGACTGTATAAGAAGCAGGAGGAGGATAAGCAGGCCTCTCACAGTTGTGACAATGTTTCCTGGGTAATGTTTGCAGCTGCTGGAGAGATGCTAACTGGAGTGTTAATAATTGTATGTCTTATTCATAAATGTCCAGGTATTTTGTGTTGAAAGTATTTGTGTAAGTGTATGTTCTGAAATGTGTTAATGTGATTCATGTCAGTATGGAACAATGCTATTCACAACCCCTAGTTGTGAATAAAACCAGAGATGCACTCGGATTAATTGCAAAGCAAAATACCAAGATGAGAACTGCTTTGTATCAAAATTGCTTAGCTTTAGATTATTTGCTAGCACAAGAAGGAGGAGTCTGTGGAAACTTTAACCTTAGTAACTGCTGTTTAGAGATTGATGATGAAGGAAAAGCTGTGAATTAACTTGTAAAAAGAATTGAAGAAAGTTGCACATGTCCCAGTTCAAACTTGGAATGAAATCAATTTAAGAGAATTATGGGGGGACTTTATGGGTGGTGGTTGGCTTACTAGAATTGGGATAGTTGTATTGGGAATATGTGGAGGGTTGTTAATAATTCCATGTTTAATAATTCCATGTTAATAATTAATAATGTTAATAATTCCATGTTTAATACCCTGTTTTACCAGGTTAATACACTCTGTTATACAAGGAATGCAAATATCTGTGGTACCTGTTGACCCAGAACCAGGGTAAGGGAAAACCCATTCCCTGATTGTGGATTCATGGTTAAGTGAGAAGGGGCATGACTTAATTACAATGAGCAACTGATGATTTTGAAGGACCGTGAAGAAAATGTAGGCCCGGGGCTGATAACCTTGAGTGATGTTGCAACTAGAATATGTGGAACTATGTGTAGGAGGAGAGACGACATCACTCCGCGTGAAAGACACCGTCGTACCAATCATATTAGTGTTAGAGACACATGCACAGAGAAGCTAGACCAAGTTGTTGTCGGCGCATGCTGTAGTTAGTTGCCTATATATTCTTTGTTAGAACTTGCAATAAAGGAGAACGATTATACTCTCATCGAGACTGTGTCGTTACTCCGGGTCCGTCTCCCATTCCAACACCTGATGATGATAAAAACAAAAGAAGATCCAAAATTGTTACGAATTCAGCAAGTATTGACTCGATTGGAAAAAAAAAAAAAAAAAAAAAAAAAAATCAATCATGAATCAATACCATGAAAAAAGGAAATGGGGGATTGTGAAATGTGTTCATTTGATTCGTGTCAGTATAGAACAATGCTAGGGCTGCATGATGAAATATAAACTCCTATTTAAGAAAAACAGAGTGATTAGTGTACATAGTTCTTGTATCATGCAAAGGAACGATCCAGCAATTTGTGTAAATAGAGAGTTTGAAGGGCAAACATTGAGACGCTAGTCTGGGAGATAAGAGGACCAAGGAGTATTTTTAGGAAACTGCTAACTTTTGCATGGGACGCTGAGCAAGCCTCTGATAACCAGCAAAGAGATCACCAAATAAGGAGAAAGGGGGAGTTGAAGGACGACCAAAGGACAAAGCCTGGGAGGAAGACTACGAGCCTTCAGCACAAGAGACCACCAGAAAGACCACCAGAGACTGATACGCATGCGTCCAGAGAGGGTTTGGATTCCAGGAACTAATTATAATAACCCTGCCTTTTCTAGGAATAGTGATGAATATGTATTAGTCTAGGAGCATAAAAATCAGCCACCTGATGTAACAGGTGTGCGTCCTGGTAGAGCAGAGACTCCCGGTGCACCCAGCACTGTTTGCTTGCCTCTATTCGCTTAATAAATTACAAACTTTAATTGAAATCCTATTTGGGACTCAATTTTTACCACAATGTGTTTGAAACAAAGTGTAATGAGTCACTCCATGAAGAACACAGTCAGAGACAGTACTTGTATAGTTGGTTATCGTTCTAAACTATATATTCTAGAGGTATGAATGAGATGTGCTAGGGACCTCTCTGTGTGACTGAGTGATTGTCCTGTGTGAGTGAGATGCAGCATCGCTGCAAAGCAAGTGCGGAGTTCCGATCCGCGGTTCTGTATTCTCCACGAGGGGAGCGGCCGGAGACGAATGAAGTGCATGACAGACCAAAAAGAAGTGCTGTTTTATCCAAGTTTTGACAGGTGGTGCCCAATATTTGTACCCAGTGGTGTATCTTGTGATCCTATTTTTGCTCTTAAATGTTTTGATTGTGACAAGAAGAAAGGCGGGAGCATTATCTAAGTAACAGTTCAGAAGTTTTGGTATATTCGCTGTGGTGTTTGGTCAGTTTCCCAGTGGGGGGGAGGGGGATGACTGATTACGAAAGTGGCAGAAAGGAGAGAGTCACTTCTTTGGAGGTTCAGACTTGAGCCCTGGGAATTTGGTAAGAAGGGGGAGAGCGATTTTATTTAGGCCTCAATACCTTTCTAAACCCCCATATTGACGGAGAATACATAGGAGTGATTCCTTGTTTTCTATGGGTTTACTAACAAAGTGCATGAGAAAAATT
Organism: Oxyura jamaicensis; assembly: GCF_011077185.1. Lineage (NCBI taxonomy): Eukaryota > Metazoa > Chordata > Aves > Anseriformes > Anatidae > Oxyura > Oxyura jamaicensis. Next base: position 10,877 of record NW_023311299.1, on the reverse strand, counting down.
GGCATTCAGCTTGAAATTCAGTCCTTTTGAAATGTAAATTTTGTGGAAAAGGTGGTGTCCTTTGTCTAGAAGACGGAAGGCTGAGTGCTTCAGGTGTTTTCCTGAAGTCCTGTGGATTTATGATTGGAACGGGGCTCATTAAGAATCTGAAATAGTAAAGTTTGTATGTGGGAAGAAGAGTTTAATCCCAGAGAACTGGAACATTTGGGAAGAAGATTAGGAAAAGATAGTAAAAACCTACAATAAAAAGGTTTGCATGGAAACTGAAACAAGGGACAGTATCAAATAAGGAATAGTAATCAATAAATAAATAAAAGGGAATGGGAAATCAAGGAAATCAGTAATATCCCAAACAAAGATGTTTTAAATAAAGCCTCCTTGGCTGCATATTGGCACATTGGAAGGATATTGTTAGAACTGGGGGCACAGAAAGCAAGAGGACTTTCACTAAGTATTGCAATCAACGGTGGCCACTATATAAGCTAAATGGCCGCTTTATAGATCAATCGAATCACAGAATCACAGAATAGTCTAGGTTGGAAGAGACCTCCAAGATCACCGAGTCCAACCTCTGACCTAATGCTAACAAGTCCTCCACTAAACCAGATCCCTAAGCTCTACATCTAAACGTCTTTTAAAGACCTCCAGGGATGGTGACTCAACCACTGCCCTGGGCAGCCTATTCCAGTGACTAACAACCCGTTTAGTAAAGAAGTTCTTCCTAATATCCAACCTAAACCTCCCCTGGCGCAACTTTCGCCCATTCCCCCTCATCCTGTCACCAGGCATGTGGGAGAATAGACCAACCCCCACCTCGCTACAGCCTCCTTTCAGGTACCTGTAGAGTGCAATAAGGTCGCCCCTGAGCCTCCTCTTCTCCAGGCTAAATAGTCCCAGCTCCCTCAGCCGCTCCTCATAAGAGTTGTTCTCCAGACCCTTCACCAGCTTCATAGCCCTTCTCTGGACTCGCTCAAGCACCTCCATGTCCTTCTTGTAGCGAGGGGCCCAAAACTGAACACAGTACTCGAGGTGCGGCCTCACCAGAGCCGAGTACAGGGGGACAATCACTTCCCTGGACCTGCTGGCCACACTGTTTCTGATACAAGCCAGGATGCTGCTGGCCTTCTTGGTCACCTGAGCACACTGCTGGCTCATATTCAGCCAACTGTCAGCCAATACTCCCAGGTCCTTCTCTGACAGGCAGCTTTCGAACCACTCATCTCCCAGCCTGGAGCGCTGTTTGGGGTTGTTGTGCCCCAGGTGCAGGACCCAGCACTTGGCCTTGTTGAACTTCATACATACAGAACTTCATACATACCTCGGCCCATTGGTCCAGCCTATCCAGATCCTCCTGCAGAGCCTTCCTACCCTCAAGCAGATCAACACACGCACCTAGCTTAGTGTCGTCTGCAAACTTGCTGAGGGTGCACTCGATCCCCTCACCCAGATCATCGATGAAGATGTTAAAGAGGACTGGCCCCAGTACCGAGCCCTGGGGGACTCCACTAGTGACCGGCCTCCAACTGGATTTGACTCCATTCACCACAACTCTCTGGGCCCGGCCATCCAGCCAGCTCTTAACCCAACGAAGTGTACGCCAATCCAAGCCATGAGCAGCCAGTTTCCTGAGGAGAATGCTGTGGGGAACGGTGTCAAATGCCTTACTGAAGTCAAGGTAGACCACGTCCACAGCCTTTCCCTCATCCACCCAGCGCGTCACCTTGTCATAGAAGGAGATCAGGTTCGTCAAGCAGGACCTGCCCTTCATAAACCCATGCTGACTGGGCCTGATCGCCTGCTTGCCCTGCAACTGCCGCATGATGACAGCCAAGATAATCTGCTCCATGAGCTTCCCTGGCACTGATGTTAAACTAACAGGCCTAGAGTTCCCCAGGGTCTACCCTCCGGCCCTTCTTGTAGATGGGCATCATGTTTGCTAGCCGCCAGTCAAGTGGGACCTCCCCTGATAACCAGGACTGCCGATAAATGATGGGAAGCGGCTTGGCCAGCTCCTCCGCCAGTTCTCTCAGTACCCTTGGGTGGATCCCATCCGGCCCCATCGACTTGCGTACATCCAAATGCTGTAGCAGGTCGCCAACCATTTCCTCGTGGATTGTGGGGGCGACATTCTGCTCCTCATCCTCTTCCACCAGCTCAGGGTACTGGGCGTTCAAAGAACAACTGGTTTTGCTGTTAAAGACTGAGGCAAAGAAGGCATTAAGCACCTCAGCTTTTTCCTCATCTCTGGTTACTAAGTTTCCCCCCGCCTCGCAGCATCCTTGTAGTCCCCCTGAGTGGCCCGCCCTCTTTTCCGAAGATTATGAACCCTCTTTTTTCTCCTAAACTCGAGCCACAGCTCTCTGTTCAGCCAGGCCAGTCTTCTTCTACGCTGGCTCGTCGTTGGGCACATGGGGACAGACCGCTCCTGAGCCATTAAGATTTCTTTCTTGAAGAGTGCCCAGCCTTCCTGGGCTCCTCTGTCTTTCAGAACCGCCTCCCAAGGGATTCTGCCAACCAGTGTCCTGAACAGCTCAAAGTCAGCCCTCCGGAAGTCCAAGACAGCGGTTTTACTGATCCCTTTCCTGACTTCGCCAAGTAAACAATCGGCTATAACACTATCTTGCAATCAGTGTAGTTTCTGAGGAGAGACGGGAAATGGGATTAGATGTTGTGTACTGATAAATTGTTTCAGCATCTTGGAGGGAAAAGGTATGGAATTAAGCTGCCCTCTGACTGAGCCTTTGGTACTGGCATTAAATAGAACAGGCTGGAGAAAGATAAAGGAAGTGTTAATAGGGTTGTTAAAGGTGTGGCATGTAGTATTTGATAAAGGTGTTTGAAGTTGAATGAGCAGGGAAAGAGGATGTAGGGATGTTAATAGTTCTGCCTCAACCCGAGGCTGAGATCTCAAAATCACAGAGGGTGTGAGCCCTCTGAGGCAGAGGGACCACGATGGGTCTAAAAGAGTTGTCATGGAAACAGAAAAGCAGCTAACTCTTAAAACAACCTGAGTTCACCTGTGAGCTCAGATTGCCAATGGGACTGCTCAGGGAACTATCAACGATTGCATTCCCCTGACCGACCCCCCCGACTGAGACCCTAATCACCCCAGAAATTATGAACGGCTATACCAAAATCTAGTTAAATTGGGAATTGAGAATTTGTTCCAACAAGGTCCAAAAGAAACCCCTATGAAATTTTTGGACCAACTTTTGAAATGAAATAAAAAATAATAAAAAAAGGACCTGGCTTGAGAAAACAAACAGAGGCAATTGGCTAGCCTCTTTCTAGGGCAATTGGCCCCTGATATCAGAAAGCAATTGTTTTAGGCTGCAGGATAAACTTACAACAGTCAGGAAAAACAGGGACCTGGGGCACCTACCCTAGCAGGTCCACTGGTTGAAATAAAGCTAGGGAACAAAGAGAGAGCCTTGAATTTTTTGTTGGTTAAGGGAGGAGCTTCTTTCTCTGTGTTATTTAGTCTGTAAATGTAAAAGGAGCAATTGGCCAACAGGAAAAGGCGTTTTTTTTGCAATGCTTGAAATTTAAATTGGGAAAAATGATTGGAATTATAAAATGAGAAAAACGATCAAGTTTGGTTCGTGGTACTAGATTTAAAGGATGCTTTTTCCTGCCTGCTTGTGGCACCTGAAAACCAGAACCTCTTTGCCTTTGAATGGGAAAATCCTAATATAGGACGGAAAACTCAGATTACTTGGACAGTGTTACCACAGGGGTTCAAGAATAGCCCCGCCATATTCAGGAAACAACTAGCCTGTGATCTTGACGTTTGAAAGACCCCTTCGGGAAAAGGGGACTGTTGCAATATGGAAATGATGGCTACTGAAGAAGAAAAGGAATGTGTATCATGGACTATTAGTTTACATTTTTTTATTTTTTATTTTTGGCACTAGTACTGTGAACCCAGCCTCTTTCCTCAGTTTCCAGATCACCCATTCATGATTGCATAAAGACCATGGACACGGTATACTCCAGCTGACCAGACTTCTAGGAAACACCCCTAGAAGATGTGGAGGATTGGTACATAGATGGCAGCAGCTTCGTCCGCCAGGGATTTTGCCACACAGGATATGCGGTAACAAACATCATCCCAAAAAGTGGAAATCATCACCTTGATAAAAGCTCTTGAGCTGGACATATTTGAAATATGCCTTTGGTGTAGTGCATGCACACGGGGCAATTTGGAAGGAGAGTGGACTTTTATCTTCCTCAATTAAACATGCAGATCAGTGGGGAATGATTACATTGTAGTGAAGCGGGCAACTGGCCAATATGAAATAGCGTATTTCCGCAAACCATTGAAATATAAATATGGGAAAGAGTGGGGCATTCACAAGTTACTATACATGCCCAACTCCTGGAGTCACTCCTAGGGAGAGATTTCTTGGAAAGATTAGAAGCAACCATTTCATTTTGTGATAAATGATTGAGTCCCAAATATGATTCTAATTAAAGTTTGTAAGTTATTAAGCGAATAGAGGCAAGCAAACAGCGCTGGGTGCGCCGGGAGTCTCTGCTCCACCAATCCCCCATTTCCTTTTTTCATGGTATTGATTTGTGTTTTTTTGTTTGTTTGTTTGTTTGCTTTCCAATCAAGTCAATACTTGCCGAATTGGTACCAATTTTGGATCTTCTTTTGTTTTTATTATCATCAGGGAATGGGTTTTCTCTTCCCCTGTTTCTGGGTCAACACGTACCACAGATATTTGCATTCCTTGTATAACAGAGTGTATTAATCTGGTAAAACAGGGTATTAAACATGGAATTATTAAACAACCCTCCACATATTCCCAATACAACTATCCCAATTCTAGTAAGCCAACCACCACCCATAAAGTCCCCTCATAATTCTCTTAAATTGATTTCATTCCAAGTTTGAACTGGGACATGCACACTTTTCTTCATTTCTTTTTACAAGTTCATTCACAGCTTTTCCTTCATCATCAATCTCTAAACAGCAGTTACTAAGGTTAAAGTTTCCACAGACTCCTCCTTCTTGTGCTAGCAAATAATCTAAAGCTAAGCAATTTTGATACAAAGCAGTTCTCATCTTGGTATTTTGTTTTGCAATTAATCCGAGTGCATCTCTGGTTTTATTCACAACTATTTATTGAATCTGTCTTCATTTCTACCCAATATTGATCAGGGAGTTCTTTTGGATCATAGCATACGGTCCTGTCACCTTCTCTGCATAGAGCATACTGAGTTAGGTTAAAAATGTAGTTTCCTATTTTCTGGCCTTTACAGTCATAGACAGTATGATACACCAATGTCTGGGAGCTCAAGCATCCTTTTCTAGTAGTCACTATACATTGACTGCAGTTGTTGGCTGTAGCTTGGTCCAAGAAACTCACCCCAGGTAGGACTAGAATAGGTCCGGTAAGGGCCCTAGTGATCGGCGGTCATAGCCCGAAAGGGTTGCAGCCCTTGGCAGACCTTCCCAGCTGCAGCACCGGTTCCTTATCCGGTCTTGCCCTCTTCCCTAATCTTAAAGGGGTGTACACTGCGGATAGCCTACTGTTACCTTCAGGGGATAATGCTTAACTGATCCCTGTTATTGATAAATCTCTTCCCTTAATAGATATCTATTCAAGAAATTCTCTGTTTACTAATTTTACAGGAGTAATTACAATAAAATTCCCACAGCAACTTATCTTATACTCTTTGATGAAGGCTTCTTCAAGTCCGTCTGATAGTTTAGTTTCTCCTGGTTCTGATGTTACTTTCCACTCTTCCCCTGGAATTTTTACTCATGACATGTGTCCATCCGTTTTCAGCAGTTCTCACAGCTGTTTCTATAGTTAATAAAACAAGAAAGGGTCTTTAATCTTTAACAAACTTTGTAACCACATCCCTGGGAGAGGCAGGCACTGAATGCTGCCCAGCCGGGGGGGCTCTGGCTGCCCCTCCAACTCCTGGAGTCCTTGTTTGTAGGTCCTGCATATGCCAGCGGGACCCTTCCAGACATTGTTTTTTGTTTGAGCTGGAGTCCAAACCACAGAGGAGGGTGCTGTGATCATGTTAAGGCAGATGATGAGATGGCCGGATGGACCCATGGTGTTGACACCCATCTAGGACCGGCTTCTGTTAAAACACAAGCACAACCTCGGCCCTTAAGTTATTAGAGTGCAGGGCCCTTCCCAATGATTGGTGCTGTAATTTATTATTATTATTATTATTTTTACCATGACTTTTGCTCTTTCTTTAACTGAGTTTCTCCCAGATCTGTCTCCTAGACCTGTCTGTCGCCTTTCCTCCTACACGGACAAATGCAAGGACCTTCCTCTGTCCATTGATTTAAAAAATTTAAGAACATAGCATACTTTATTTATATTTTCCTGAGGGTCACACCCCTACTCCCCTTGTTTTAGAAGCATACATAAATTTATACAAAGGAATACTTAAATAATACAACTGGACACAAAAAATAAACATTTTTAGAGAAAGTCACGTCAGTAGTTGTATAAAGCTCTCTTCTGTACTAAGGGGTCCTGAAAATTCAGGACTAAAACATCAGCTTTGTAATGTAAAAGGGTTATCATGACAGTCCTCAAAGGCCACTATATAGCACACTGACATATTCAAGGCTATCAGCTTATATTTCAGTCTGGGTATTCAAGTTTTGAGGTCCTTTTATGATTATGCAAACATCAGAAAGATAGTGGTATAATAAATGGTACTTATGAAAGCAGAGTTTTAGAGCCAATATTAAAATTTGCAGGCTCAAAACACCCACTTAATATTTAAACAAGTATTTGATACTTCTGTTTGTTCAAAAATAAAAAGGGTAAATGCACTTACATAAAAATAACTTTTACTGTTCAGCAAGCGTGCTCATGTGATTTTTATGTTAGTAGAAACTTAAAAACCAAACAAAGAAACAAATCCACCATATGCCTTTTTAAAATAAATGATACCAGTTCACGTTTCTCCTACTTGAGTACATTTGCATTAAGGCTTTGAATCATCTGACCCATGATTTTACAATATTAAAATGAATGGGTCCACATGGATGCTAGTATGTCTCATTGAGACTTAGCATGAATAGAATTAAAGCTCACCACCTTAAGGAAAGAGAAAGTTACATGCTCATACCTTAACTATATTCCTTTTTGTCTCCAAACCAGAACATAAAGTTTAATAGTAACAGTATTTCATGGCAAGAGAAGAGTACTTTATTCCTTCAACTCCCCCTTTCTCCTTATTTGGTGATCTCTTTGCCGGATGTCAGAGGCTTGGGCAGCGTCCCATGCAAAAGTCAGCAGTTTCCTAAAAATACTCCTTGGTCCTCTTATCTCCCAGACTCGAGTCTCAATGTTCGTCCTTCAAACCTTCTATTTACACAAATTGCTGGAACCTTCCTTTGCATGATACAAGACCTATGTACACTAATCACTCTGTTTTTCTTAAATATAAGTTTATATTTCATCATGTGGCCCATTTTTGGGTCCTTTGAGGATTGGGTTTGCCAAGCTCTAAATAGGGAAATGATTCAGAGGGCAGGCATTGTGATAAATTAGTGGGGGTTTGTTCATTGTCATTGAGGAATTTGGAGAATCCGTTGAGGAGATAACGTTGCACAATTTAACGACCTTGATAAGGGGAAGGATTAAGCAAGCAGATAGCAGGAGGAGGTGTTGGGTAAACACCCTTAAGTGAAACTAGACTCTGCCGCGGGACATCCTTTTTGCCGCTTCACCTCCCCCACTTGAACACGAGCACAACGCTAATCACCGGTAGAAAAACAACGACCCCCCTCTCAACAATAGACTGCGCAGCCTCAGCCAGTTCAATAAGTCCTGACAAGCCAGAATTCGACTGCTATAAAACAGCAACCCTGGAAAGGGAAGTTGTGTGCTGTTGGGGAGCAGAGACTCCCCAGCCGCCCAGCGTTGTTTTGCTTGTTGGCTGCTTACTTAATAAAAATCATTTGCATTATTGGACACGACCCTCTCTGTCAATTAATTGAGAGCTAATTTATAACAAATTTGGTGCTCTGACTCGGATGAAGGCAATTTGATTGAAGAAGCTCTCCGGAGGGGGCGCCCCGCCGATTTCGGCGGCCTCTGTTGAGAGTGATTTTCACTCAAACCCTTCACCGACGAACCCTAAAATTAGCAACAAGCAAATAAAGCCGGCAACCCCAAGTAATCTTTGTGCACGAAGACCGAACGAAGACCCACGGGGTGGGTAAGTATAGGCCGGTGATCCGTTCGGTTGGGGTTGGATATCCCGGAGCATAACGCCTGAGACGTCCAGAGACGTCCCGTGTGAGACGTCCAGTGGGACGAGGGGAGTGCGGACCCCTCGGTAGTGCGGTTCCCACATCCCACGAGGGACTGGGCCACGAAAAGGGGGAAGCGTTGTGTGTGTGTGTGTGAAGGTGCTCCGGAAGATGGGACAGAAGAAAAGTAAGCCTTCTGGTCCCATGGGTAAGGGAAACTCTAGTGTGAGTTTACCGGATAGTCCACTGGGACTAATGATTAAAATGATTAGTGATTCCCCTTCTAGGCGGGGAAAGAGTAAAGTAAAGTGAATATGCACACCTTTGGATTAACTCAGAAACTGGAGCTAATCTGTATCTCCTAAAAGAAAAAGGAGGGAAAGGGAGACGTGGCACCACCTCCCTACATAACCCCTCCTATGCCCACGGCCCTCTCCCTTCCAGAACCCGCTGATCCCCAATTTTCAGGGGAGTCATATAGTGAGATTGACTCTAGTGCTCAAGGGCCAGTAATTAGGAGTCAAACTAAGTAACAAAAAACTTGCCAGACATCCCGTCTCAGGCAGGAAACAGATGGACAACAAGGACACAAATTAGCTCAGACTGATAAGGACATTGCAAACTTGCAAAATCACTACATTCTAGATAAAGGGTGAGAAGTATACTATGAGGAAGACATACGGCCTTCCTCCCAAAGACCACTGCCCACATCCTGAAGACCCCTGCCCACAATTCTTGGAAGAATCTGCGCAAACACAAAGGACTGATAAGCTAATTAGCATAAGAAGCATGAGTAGGCGGGTTTAGGTAATTAATATGTATAGGCATTAATTGAATATTCGTAGTTCTGCTGTATAAATATGAGATAGTTTGTCACTTTGGGTATGCACGTTAGGTGGAAGGATCCCCCATGCATCCAGCGCTGTCAATAAAGAATACTTCGTCACTAAGAAGAAATTTGGACTTCGTTCTTTAAATCAATCTGGCACCCCAGATGGGGCACCCTCTCTGCCTGGCTGCAGGACCCGCTGGGAATAGGACTCCCTAGGGTACCCCCGGGATTTCCCGGAGGGACTCCTTGACTCAACGGATCACTGCGGAGGCAGACAAGGACCCCATCGCTGTAAGTGACGATATTCTTTATTTTGGTTTGTTTGTTTGGTAGACCGGTCATTTGGTGCTGCCTATAAGTCAGAAGGTAACCTTCTTCAGGGTAGTGTTGGTGTATACTTTTGTGGCTAGCATCTTAAGTATACGTTGGATCTGTTTTGATGGCATTTAATTGCCGTTGGGAACCTTGGCAAAAGGTTTGCCTTTAAGGTTCATTTGGTACTGTGTTACTTATTTCGGTTTTCTGACCTACTGAATGTGGAATTTGATTGTTGTTATTGCGATTATAGCTATATTTTTGGTAATAATAATAGTTTCTTGGTGTTGCTGTAAAAAGATACCAACGTGCTGCATTTTGTAAGTGTTAAAGGGGTATCTTGAAAGTGTGAATTGAAAAAAATGGGAGGAAAACAAAATAATGGAATTCTAAAGAAAAGTCCTTTAGGATGTGTTTTAAGTCATTGGAAGGATATTAGAGGGTCCGCTGGTGGAAGCATGAACAGAAAAACATTGATAAATATTGTAATCAATGGTGGCCGCTTTGTGGAGAAAATTGGCCTTTTAATGGAACTTTAAACTATAATACTTTAACAATGTTTTTGAGGAGAGAAGGGAAATGGGATGAAATGTTGTATACACTGATATGTTGTTTCAGCATCTTGGAGGGAAAAGGTATGGAATTAAGTTGGCCCCTGAAAGAGCCTTTGGTACTGGCATTAGAAAAGTGCAGGCTGGAGAAAGATAAAGGAAGTGTTAATAGGGTTGTTGAAGGTGTTAAAGGTGTGGCATGTAGTATTTGATAAAGGTGTTTGAAGTTGAATGAGCAGGGAAAGAGGATGTAGGGATGTTAATAGTTCTGCCTCAACTCGAGGCTGAGATCTCAAAATCACAGGGTGTGAGCCCTCTGGGGCAGAGGGACCATGATGGGTCTGAAAGAGTTGTCATGGAAACAGAAAAGCAGCTAACTATTAAAACAACCTGAGTTCACATGTGAGCTCAGATTGCCAATGGGACTGCTCAGGGAACTTTCAACGATTGCATTCTCCTGACCGACCCCCCCCAACTGAGACCCTAATCACCCTGGAAATTATGAACGGATATACCAAAATCTGGTTAAATTGGGAATTGAGAATTTGTTCCAACAAGGTCCAAAAGAAACCCCTATGGAATTTTTGAACCAACTTTTGAAATGCAATGAAGAAATAAATAAATAAATGAATAAATAAATAAATTTTGGATGTGGCTTCAGAAAACAGAGGTAATTGGCTAGCCTCTTTCTAGGGCAATTAGCCCACTGATATCAGAAAGAAATTGTCTTCGGCTGCAGGATAAACTTAAAACAGTCAGGAATAATGGGGACCTGGGGCATCTACCCTAGTAGGTCCACTGGTTGAAATAAAGCTAGGGAACAAAGAGAGGGCCTTGAATTTTTTGTTGGTTAAGGGAGCTTCTTTCTCTGTGTTAATTACTCTGTAAATGTAATAGGAGCAACTGGCCAACAGGAAAAGGCATTTTTTTTTTT
>NW_023311298.1:0-2082 GCF_011077185.1 Oxyura jamaicensis | reverse complement strand
GTCCCTGATGAATAAGTTGAATGGCACTGGACCCAGGACTGACTCCTGGGAGACACCACAAGCAACAGACCTCCAACTAGACTCAACACCATTGAGCACAACACAGAGTGTCATATTTCAGTTAGGACAAAGTTATTTTTCCTCCTAGTTGCTGGTAGGGTGCTATGTTTTGGATTAGGATGAGAAGAGTGCTGATAACATGCTGATGTTTTAATTGTTGCAGAGCACTGCTTACACTAAGCCAAGGACTTTTCATCTCCTTGCTGTCCTGCCAGCGGGCAGGCTGGGGGTGCAGCAAGAGCTGGGAGGGGACAGACCCAGGACAGCTGACCCAAACTGGCCAAAGGGGTATTCCATACCATCTGACGTCATGCTGAACAATATATAGGGGTGGCTAAACAGGGGGTGGGGGTGGGGGGGCGGCTGCTTGGGGTTGGGCTGAGCATCAGTCAGCAGGTGGTGAGCAATTGCATTGTGCATCGCTTGTTTGTACATATTATTATTATTATTATTGTTATTATTATTATTATTATCTATCTTAATAGACTGTCTTTATCTCAACTCACAGGCTTCACTTTCCCGTTTCTCTCCCCCATCCCAGAGAGGGAGCGGGGAGGGTGAGCAAATGGCTGTGTGATGTTTAGCTGCCAGCTGGGTTAAACCACAACAAAGGGAAAGATCCCAAGTTAGGGAAAAGGCAAAAAGGAAGGCAATATTTTTAAGAGGCATACCCTGACAAACTGCTTACACTTACATTTTCAATCTCTGAAGTTCTCATGGAACCTGTCTTAGAAAACATCTGGCACCTCAGAGGTGCTGCACTTGAGAAGAAGTTAGAGAAATCCCAACTTGAGTTTGTGACTGGTACTGAAGATTCTGGGCCCCATTTCAGCCCTAGGACATCAAACTCAGGATGAGATGCCTCAGATCAGTCCTTGTGATCTCTTGCATCAGCCTGGGAAAACGTGATTCCTGCCAGTCACAGTCTGAGTGTCCTGCCTAAAACTTAAAGAGGACAAGGTGATTCTTTGATGCAACTTCCTCTGATAGGAGAAATGACACTGCTGGAAGTAAGTGTCTCTCCCCAGCTGTTGGATGGTGCAGTCGTTTTACTATGCTAGGCAGTTGAACACCACAACCGCTCTCTCACTTCCCCTCCTCATCTGAGTAGTAAAACTAAACTGAGAAGTAAAGGAAAGAACAACTCACAGGTTGAGATAAGGATATTTTAATTACAGAGAAAAAAAACATTAAGGAAATATTATTATTAATTAACCAATTCAACTAAAGGGAAAAAAGGGAAAGGGGAAGAGGGAGGGGGAGAGGGAATAACAAAACAAATCAAGTAAAGGCTATGTGGAAGTGCAGAGGAAAAAATTACTCTCTACTTCCTACAAATGAGCGATGCTTGACCACGTCCTTGAAGCAGGGCCTCAACGCACGTTGCCGGTGTTCGGGAGGAGGACAGACGTTTTCTCAAAGAGAGCCCACCCCTCCTCTCTTCTTCCTTTTTCCACCTTTTATTGCTGAGTGTGACATCATATGGTATGGAATATCCCTTTGGTTGGTTTAGGTCAGCTGCTCTGGTGATGTTTCTTTCTCAATTTGTTGCCCACCCCCTAGGAGGGTTAGAGAGAGTCCTGATGCTGTGCCAGCACTGCTCAGCAGCAGGCACAACACCACTGCTTTTCTAGCTCCAAGTGCAGAGCGCAGCACTGTATGGGCTGCTGCAGGGAAAGTTAACATCCCAGCCGGACCCAGTACCAGTGACCATTCACGGTCTCAGCTGTCAGCAGACATCCATGGGTGAGTCTTAACTCTAGCCCTTGGTCTCTGAAAGGTCACAAATAGGACAGTGAGCCATTCCCTCCTGAAACAAAAGAGGAACAGACACATGTAGGCAGCAATTCTTTGGGCCTTTTCTTGGCATTGGCTTGGGAAAGGCAACCCAGGCTTTGAGCATAGCACTGGGGTGTTTCCACTGCAGAGATGCTATGAGAGTTTTCACTGACTCCCTCATAGTGTTCAGTGCACATTTATACAGCTTTCATATGTGAGCGAACAGGTTCATTGATTCATAGC
>NW_023311297.1:0-2117 GCF_011077185.1 Oxyura jamaicensis | reverse complement strand
AAGCCACCTATTAATATGATGAGTCTGCTTGTCAACATTGATCCCTCCTATCAGAAGGGCAGAGACAAACATGACCTGTGCCCCTGATTCTTTAACCAGCCACCCTAAAGTCCCTTTGGATTGCTCTTGGACTTCTCCTTGCTACTTCATCATTACCAGCCTGAAAAAAAAAAATAAAATAATAATAAAAAAATAATAATAATAAAAAAAATGTAATGGGTGGTAGTCAGAAAGCTGTACCAGGTGAGTGACTTTCCTGGCAATGCCTTTTACCCAAGCCACAGGGAGGCAGCAGACTTCCCTGTGGGTTGGGTCTGGTTGGCATATCAGGCCCTCTGTTCCTGTCAGAAGGGAGTCCCCCATGATGAGAACCCTTCTTTCTTTCTTGGTAGAAGAGGTAGTGATATGGGGGTACGCTGCCTTGCCTTAGGCACCCCTTCCAACTGGGATGGGCTTTTGTCTACATCATTGTTTTGACTGTCATGTCCTAGAGCCTCACACCTGTTATGGAAGAGTAAGTCAGGAAGGTGAGGTGGGCAGGGAGAGGACTTGCCTACCAGCCCGAGCAGGAGCCTGCTTCCATTCCCCCCCTTGGCCTAGGTCTCCTCCTACTGCCTGGCGGGATGGGGGAGTTTTGCCTTTTGTATAGTGGCTGCCTGGTGGGATAGAGGAACCTTTGTTACTTGTGTTGTGGCTGCCTCATGAGTCTGCCTCAGGGAAGGTAGAGTATGCTTCCACCAGTCAACTTCCCTCTCTGACTTCCTAATGCTCCTCAGCCTGCTCATCTCGTCCCAAAGCTCCACCACCGGGCTGAGCAGTTCTTCAGCCTGTGCACACCTCCCACAGGCATACACACTTCTGCTGCTGCTGGACACCAACAGAAGATTCGGGCACAACCTGAAGCCAAAGACCTGGATGGCCACGTGTTTCCCCGAGACCTCCATCTGGGTAGACACATTGGTAGCTGTGACTGGAGAGGCTGACAGAGACGCAGAGGCTGTCGCTTTCTGCCGGGTGGATACCATGGATACCAGCTCCCCTTGGGCAGTGGGGAATGGCCATCCCCGTGCTCTCCACAAGTGGTCCCCAAGCTGACAATGCTCCTGTGCAGAGGAAATGGGCTGCAGTGCTGTGGGATAAATCTGCATGGCCGTGCTGGTCAGGCTGGGAAGCAAACTCAGCCAGGTCCAGATCACTGGGCTGGACCAAGCAGAAGTATTTCACGAAGGGGGAAATGAATCTGTTCTGGGTCTGTCTGGGATGGAGTTAACTTTCCCTGCAGCTGCCCATACAGGGCTGTGCCCTTCAGTTGTAGCTAGAACAGCACTGATATCACACCCGTGTTTTTTCTACTGCCGAGCAATATTGCACAGCATTAGGACTCCCTCCAACCCCGCCAAAAGCAGCAGTGTGGGGGATGGCAAAAAGTGGGGAGGGGACATCACCAGGGTAGCTGACCTAAAATGACCAAAGGGATATTCCATGCCATATGATGTCACACTCAGCAATAAAAGGTGGAAAAAGGAAGAAGAGGGGAGAGGTGGGCTCTTGTTGTCAAAATGTCTGTCCTCCCAAACAATGGCTACATGTGTTGAGGCCCTGCTTCAGGTACATGGTCAAGCATCACTTGTTGATGGGAAGTAGAGAGGAATTTCTTTCCTCTCTTTCTGTGCTTCCACACGGCCTTTGCTTGTTTGCTTGTTGTTGTTGGTTTCTTTTATTTTTCCCTCTTCCTTTTCCAATCAATTACATTATGCTAATCTCAACCTGTTTTTGTTTTTGTTTTTGTTTTTGTTTTCAGCATAGATTGTTCTTCCCCTCGCCTTCTGAGGAGGGTGAGTGAGAGAGAGGTTGTGGTGGAGTTCAGCTGCATAGCATGGGAAAATCACCAAAGAATCATACCCCACAGGTGTGATATCCTGTGATATCCTGTGTTATCCCATTTATTACAAAGGTGTTATGAGAGAGTCTTCACTGACTTACTGTTACATGTACATGTATAAAGCATCCATATCAGACAGAGCAGTTTCACACATTAATTGCAGTGGGAGGAATCCCAACGTTAATGTGGGAATGCAAGAAGCTAAAGCAGTCAAAATGGAAAGAAGAAAAAAAAA
>NW_023311296.1:0-3952 GCF_011077185.1 Oxyura jamaicensis | reverse complement strand
CCCCCCCCAGCCACGGGTGCCTCCGCTCACTGGAAGATGTTGTTGGTGTCCAGGTCGACGAAGATGACGTCCTTGGGGGGCTCGTGGAGGTCGAAGTAGCTGGAGTGGATGCCTACAACGAAGGGCACGGGGGCACTCAGCACGTCAGCCAGCGCCAGCGGGCACAGCGGGATGTAGGGGCACTGCCAGCGCAGGGGGAAGATCATCTGGGGACAGGACAGGGCGGTCAGCGCGGCGCCACGGGGGGCACGGCGCAGCCGGCGCCGCCGGACCCCCCCCCCCCGTAACCCCCAGCACTCACCGAGACCAGGGCTTCGCCCACGCTGGTGAGCACGTCGGGGCGCAGCGAGTGGATGAGCAGCTTCTGCTCGGTCAGCACGGCCACCAGCAGCGTCACCGCGTTGTCGGCACCCAGGTTCTGCAGCAGCGTCAGGAAGCTGGCCCCGCTGCGGGGACCGGGGCGTCACCGGGGTGTCCCCGGGGTGTCCCCGGGGTGTCCCCCGTCTCCCCAGCCCCCCTGCCCCCCGCGGCTGTCCCCACCTGAGCGGCAGCGGGGAGGACACGGGCTGGCACAGCAGCAGGTTGTCGTACGGGGACATCTGCGGGGAGAGGGGCTGCGGTGAGCCGGGAGCGCGCCGGGCACCGCGGGGCGCACGGGCACGGCGACGCACCTGCACCAGGATGCGCGGGCGCTGCGGGGACGGGAAGGGGACGTTGTGCATGAAGTGCGAGATGTGCCTGCAACGGGGGGGACACGAGGGCGGCCGGTGGGCGACGGGGTGGCACCGGGGGGGGCTCCGCGGGGCCACCTCCCCGCCCTGCCCGGCGCTCACGTCTCCAGGGGCAGCACGTGGGGCCCCGAGATGGAGTAGCGGTAGATGAACATGAGGAACTTGCGGAAGACGTCGAAGAAGGGCCAGTGGGACAGGACGCAGATGCTCTTGCGGGTCTGCACCGAGCGGCCGCCGATGGGCCGCCGGTCCACCACGCTCAGCAGCCCCAGCCGCAGCCGCTGCTTCTCCGACAGCCGCTCGCGGGCAAAGGCTTCGTGGAACTGGATGGCGGCCCCGTAGACCTGCGTGCCGAGGGGACGGGGGGGTCAGGGCGTGACAACCCCCCCCCGACACCCACCCAGCCCCGGATCCCCGCCTCGCCTTGTCGCCCGAGGCGCCGGTCAGCACGAAGGTGGAGAAGACGGGCAGCGGGTACTTGGTGTCGGCCGGCCAGCTCTCGATGGTGGCGCCCATGGGCAGGCAGAAGACGGGCACGGACTCGGGCAGCGGGAAGGACTCGCTGTCCTGCTCGGGGTAGCGCCCCAGCAGCCCTGCACCGGCAGACGGACGGCGCTGCAGCGGGGGTCCCCTCTCCCCACGCGCAGCGAGGCGCCGCCGGTTCGGGCTAACGGCCGTGAATTAAATGAATCTTCCCCAAACTGAGGCTGTTCTGCGGTGGCGGCCGGGTACCACCTCCCACCCTCCCCTCCACCCAGGCCTTTCCCTTCCCCACCTCGCCGAGGAGCACGAGAGCGGCTGGGCGGCGAAGGCGAAGCCGCCACCAGCTCCCAGGCAAGCCCGTGACCCACACCCCCCCGCGACCCCCCCCGGCCCGCAGCCCACCCTACCTGCTTCGTACACCAGCGTGTTGGCCTTGGCCATGGCGATCTTGTAGCACAGGAACAAGGCCGGGCCCCACTGCAAGGAGGGAGCGCGGCGGGTGAGCGCGGGCGGCATCCCGCCGGGGAAAAAGGGGGGGGGGGTCCCGCGCCCACCATGCTGGTGTTGAGGTTCTTGTCCACGCGGCAGAAGGTGTGCGGGGTGCTCTCGCCCTTGCTGGGCATGATGAGGCAGATGTCGGTCACCCCCAGCGCGTTGTGGCCCTGGGGCTCGGCCGCCCGCCGGTACACCAGGAAGGTGCGCTGGTGCCCCGGGCCCCCCGAGTTGAGGTTGGCCGAGCGGCTGTAGGGCGTCGTGTCCAGGATGGTGTAGCCCGGCTTGGGACGGTCCTTCCCCTCGTAGTGCACCCTGCGGAGAGGGGCGCGGTGAGAGGGACCTGAGGGAGAGCTCGGGGACCCCCTCCCCGGGCGCGGGGACGCACCCCAGCTCGATGAGGGGCAGCTTGTCCCGGCCCCGCTTGTAGCAGATGAACATCTGCGGGTTGTTGAGCAGCCCGGCGTTGAGGTCCACGGGGTGCCCCGAGGTGGTGGTCTCGATGCAGGTGAAGCCGTGCGGCACCTCCTCGCCCTGCGAGCGGATGATGACGGCCACGTCGGTGATGGGCTCGCTGGGCCGGGCCGGGCGCTGCTGCTGGTTCTCGTCCTCCAGCGGCCGCGAGGCGTCCGTCAGTCCGGCCACCACGAAGTAGTCCACCAGCTGCGGGGGCTTCTCGTCCGACATGGCTCACGGCATCTGGGGACGGGCGGTGGGCAGCGGCACGGCTCGCACCCGGACCCCCGCCCTGCCCGCGGGACCCGGTGCCGTGGGGCGCCCCACGGCAAGCAGGCAGCGGCCGTGGGGCACGAAGGCAGCGGAGCTGACGGGGCGAAAGCGCCGGGGACGGGAAGGGAGGAGGCTTCCTGTTTGCCGGTCACGCCGCGCGGCGAGGGGACGGGGAAGCTGGCACCGACAGAGGGGCTGGGGCCAGGCCCCCACCCCGAGCACAGGGCGATGCACGGCACACGGAGATGGGGGTCCCGGGGGGCTGTGGTGCAGCCCCCCCAGGCCAGGAGCTGGTCCCCACGTCACCCACTCGCCCAGGGTGGCTCGTGTACCGTGCTGCGCAGGGCGGCTGGAAAGGGGAAGGAAGCAGGCGACGAAGCCCTGAGCTGGGGGGCTGTCATCATGGGGGGGCCACGCGGCACCGGGGTGTGACACCGGGCGATGGGACCGGTCCCAGCCCCACACACCCACACCCGGAGCAGAAATCGGAGCAGCCGCCGTGTCCCCATGGGATCTGAGACCCCAGGTCGGGGGTCCAAGGACACCCCATTAGCTGGGGGGGGGGGGGGCACAGCCAGCATCCCCTGCGTGGGCAAGGCGCAGCCCGTCCCTGTCCCCTTCCCTGTCCCGGGGACCCTGGGGACCCTGGGGACCCCGGGACCAGCACCCCGGGCCCGCTGGCTGCCGCCCGGGTATTTTTAGCCCAGCGCCGCGTGATGACGGCCGGGCTGCGGCGACGCAGGCTGCCTCCCGATTTAGTCTCCTGCAGCCCAGCTCGGTGGGGAGGAATCAGCCACCGAGGGCACGGCGGCCGTGCCCCCTACTCACAGCCCCCCCACCCCACAGCGCGGTGCCCCACTGCGAGCCTGCAGGAGACATCGGGGGCCCTGATGCTGGGGTCTCGCAGCCCCAAGGGACCCCCACTGCGCTCCCCCACAGCCCCGGGGCAGGACCCGGCCGCTGCCAGGGCTGCAGGGCCGGCTATGGGGTGAGCCTGCCCCACGGGGCGTAGGGACCCTGCCCCACCGTGCGCCCTCTGCCCCACGGCGTGTCCTTTGCCCCATGGGGCTGGCAGGGTTGCAGCACGCCCCACGGCCGCCCCATGCCAGGCAGCCTCCCTGCAGCTGCCTCGGGCTGGAAACGGCGGGGTGGAAACGGGGGCACTGGGAAACCGACGCGCCCTGACAGCCCTACGCACCCCACGGCGGGCCCTGTACACCCGTGGCGGTCTCGACGCACCCACAGCCAGCCCAAAGACCCCACGGAGGCCCCGTGCCCCCTGTGGCAGGCTCTCTGCGCCCCACAGCTGCCCCCATACACCCACCGCAGGCCCCACAGCCCCCTGAGCTGCCCCTCTGCACCCCACTGCAAGCCCCGTGCACCCACAGCCAGCCCCGTGGACCCCTCAGCAGCCCCTGCAGACCCCCCAGCAGCCCCTGCAGACCCCCAGCAGCCCCCCCAGCAGCCCCTATAACCCCCCTGCCAGGCCCTCTGCCCCCCCCCCCGGCGGGCCCTAC
>NW_023311295.1:0-7158 GCF_011077185.1 Oxyura jamaicensis | reverse complement strand
GGGGGGGTCCCCGGCCTTGCTGGGGTCCTGACTCGTGGGTCACCCCCCCTTGTCCCACTGCAGCCCGTGGGGCTCGTCCCTCCCGTCCCCGCAGGGTTTATTTTGGTGCCGCGTTTCGGTGCCAGCCGTATTTTTAGATTTCCTTCCGGGAGCGTGGGGCGAGGCGGTGGCGTCTGCCCCGGCGGCCCCGTGGCACGGAGTGACCACGACAGCGGCCTCGGGGGGCCACGGGGGGCCACGTGCAGCTGGGGTCTGAGTGCCCCGGGGGGGGTCACCCCCTGCAGCGCCGCAGCCGAGCGTCCCGGGTGGGCAGCACCCGCGGGGAGGGGACGGCGGGCGCGGGGTCCCCCTCCCCACGGCACCGGGACCCCATCTCTCATCGCCGCCCATCACCCCCTGCCCCGGGATCGCGTCCCTGGTTCCTGTGCGCTTCCAGGGGAAAACAGATTGCTTCCTGGCCGCCCGCTGCCAGCGGCTCCCTGCCCGCTTCGGGACGCGAGCGGCCCCGCTGCGTGGCGTGGGGCATTGCCCGGGGACACGGGTGGCGGGGACACGGGGAGGGCCAGGCAAACGTCCCCCCTTGGGGCGAGCTCTGGGGGAGGGCAGGAGCCCCCCGTGAGCTGGGCTGAGGCCGGGCAGCTCGTTGCATGAGGCAGTGGCGGTGCTGGAGCTGAGCGAGTGCATCCAGCTTTGCGTCTCCCAGCCTGGCTGGCGGCACGGGGTGCCCGCAGGATGGGGTCTCCTGCTCCCCCCGGCTTTGGGGACCCCGCAAGCGGCGGGGGGTGGCCGACCCCCACGGGTGTCCCCTGCCTTGACGCCTGCTCCTCGGCCGCCCGCAGGTTCCAGAAGCACGTCCACACGTACCGCATCCTGCCCGACGAGGAGGACTTCCTGGCCGTGCAGGTGGGCGGCGCAGCCACCCCGGGCACACGCGGGGCCACCCCAGCGGGGGGCTGGGCATCGCCGAGGGGTCTAGGGGCGCTCGGCGGAGCGGGGACCCCGATGTGCTCCAGCTCTTTGTGGCTGGGCGCTCCCTGCCCCGCGGGGTGGGTGCAGGGCTCGTCCCCGTGCCACGAGCGTGCGTCCCCGCGGCGCAGCCGGGCGCCTCCGCGGTGCTGCTCTTGGCCGCGTATTTTTAGAGCAACAGAAGCCCCTTTGTGCCGGGCGGGCAGACAGGAAAGAGCCGCCCCCGGCAGGGAGGAGGCAGCGGGATGGCTGCCGGCCGGGCGCCGGCTGCGTGCTCCCCGTGCTGTGCCAGCCGGCGTGGCCAGCGTCCCCGTCCCCGCCTCGCCGCGCGCCCCGGGCGCACCCCGAAAGCGTGCGGTGACGGCGGCCGTGTCCCCGCAGACGTCGCAGGGCGTGCAGGTGAGGCGCTTCAAGACGCTGAGCGAGCTGATCGCCCTGTACCTGCAGCCCAACCAGGGGCTGGTCTGCACCCTGCTCTTCCCCGTCGAGAGGGAGAAGGAGAAGGAGAGCGCGGAGGACAGGGACTACTCGGGTACGCAGGGCGGCCCCTCTCCCCGCCGGGGGTCCTTGTGCCCGCCGGTGCCGTGACGCCCACCCCGCTCCCTTGCAGATGGCGAGGACGAGAAGCCCCCACTGCCCCCGCGCTCCGGCTCCAGCAGCTTCTCGAGTTCCTCCGTGGTGCTCAGCCCTGGCAGCCCGGGGCCGGCGGTGCCCGAGGCGGCGGCGGAGAGGTGAGGAGCTGCATCCCCACGGCGTCACCGTGCCCGTCACCGTGTCCCCACGGCGTCGCCATGCCCATCCCCATCACGTCCCTCACCCGGCTCCTTCCGCAGCACCAACGGCCTCACCAGCATCTCCCACGAGTACCTGAAGGGCAGCTACACGCTGGACCTGGAGGCCGTCAAGGCGGGGGCCAGCAGCCTGCCCCACCTCAACAAGACCCTCGTCACCTCCTGCAAGCGGCTGCACAGGTGAGCGCAGTGCGCTGGAGACGGACGGACAGACGGACGTTGTGCCGCCCGCTGACGCCCGCCCTCTCCCTGCAGCGAGGTGGACAAGGTGCTGGCGGGGCTGGAGATCCTCTCCAAGGTGTTTGACCAGCAGAGCTCCCCCATGGTCTCCAAAATCCTCCAGCAGGTGAGGGGGCGAGGGCACGGGGACGCGGCGGTGGCTCTCCAGGCTCCCCTGGGGCAGGCTGCGGTGCCCACGGGCCCGCCACGGCACCGTGTGCTCGGGTGGCAGGGAGGTGCCCTCCCCGTCCTGCCTGTCCCAGGGGGCTGGGGTGGTGGGGGCCGGGGTCTGGGAGCAGGGCCGGGGGTCCCATCCTGCCCGGCTCGGGGCCCTGATGCCCCGGGGCTTCCAGACGGCGACGCAGAGCGGGGAGCAGGAGCTGGAGAGCCTGGTGCTGAAGCTGTCCGTGCTGAAGGATTTCCTCTCCAGCATCGAGAAGAAGGTGAGAGCCGGGCCGGGCGGCCGTGCCGCGGGGCCGGGCAGGGGCTGGGAGCTCACGGCCGCGCTCGGCTGTCCCCAGGCGCTCAAAGCCCTGCAGGAGATGAGCTCGGCCACCCCGGCTCCCCCGGCGCAGCCCCTGTCCCGCAAAGCCAAGAGCATCCCTGTGCAGACCTTCGAGGTGAGTCCCGGGAGCGTGGTACCCAGGGGGGACATCCCCGGCCCCGGGTGGGATGTCCCCAGACCCCTCCCCGGGCTGTCAGCCGCAGCGCCCCGTGCCCGCCCGCAGGTGAAGCTGGACGTCACCCTGGGGGACCTGACCAAGATCGGCAAGTCGCAGAAGTACACGCTGAGCGTGGACGTGGAGGGCGGCAAGCTGGTGGTGCTGAAGAAGCAGAAGGACTCGCAGGAGGACTGGAACACCTTCACCCACGACAAGAGTGAGCGGGGCCCGCGGGCACGGCTGCGCCCAGCTCCGCCGGGCAGCGCTGCGTGGTGCTGGGGAGGGGGATCTGAGCCCCCCCGGGAGCTCAGCACCTCTCTGACTCCCCTCTGCCCCCCCAGTCCGGCAGCTGATCAAGTCGCAGCGGGTGCAGAACAAGCTGGGCATCGTCTTCGAGAAGGAGAAGGACAAGACGCAGCGCAAGGACTTCGTCTTCGTCAGCGCCCGGGTGCGTGCCGCTCGTGGGGGTGGGCACGGGGGGGGGGGGGGGGGGGCCCCGGGGGGGCGGGGGGCGGCTGGGGTGCGGGGGGGCTCACCGCGTGCCCCCCCCCCAGAAGCGGGAGGCTTTCTGCCAGCTGCTGCAGCTGATGAAGAACAAGCACTCGCACCAGGACGAGCCCGACATGATCTCCATCTTCATCGGCACCTGGAACATGGGTGAGCGGCGCCACGGCTCCCGTGCTGGGGGGGCTGCAAGGGCTGAGCGTGGGCAGCCCCCCCCTGACTGTGCCCCCCCCCCACCCCCCCGCAGGCAGCGTTCCCCCGCCCAAGAGCATCACCTCCTGGTTCACCTCCAAGGGGCTGGGCAAGACGCTGGACGAGGTGACGGTCAGCATCCCCCACGACATCTACGTCTTCGGCACGCAGGAGAACTCCATGGGGGACAAGGAGTGGGTGGATTTCCTCCGCGCCGTGCTCAAGGACTTCACGGAGATCGAGTACCGCCCGGTACGAGCCCCGGGCCCCTCCGGGGAGCCGGGGATATCCTGGCTCTGCCGGCACCGGGTGCTTCGGGGTGGGCGTGCGCGGTGCCGGGGCGCTCGGAGCTGTCGTGGTCCCCGGTGCCGTGGGCGTCCGCTGGCACCGCTCGTCTGCCGCGTGGCGGGAGCCCACCTTTGGGTGCGGGAGGCTTGGGTGGTGGAAGGAGCTGCCTGCAGCGTGCTGCACCTCCGGGCACAGAGCACCCCCTGTGCAGGCACTGCCGGGGCTGGTTGTGTGGGTGCCCGGCGCACGCCGCGGTCACGGCGCGGGGAGGGGGCCCCTCTCCGCGGGGTCTGACGGCCCGCGCCCCCCCCCAGGTGGCCATGCAGTCCCTGTGGAACATCAAGGTGGTGGTGCTGGTGAAGCCGGAGCACGAGAACCGCATCAGCCACGTCAGCACCTCCAGCGTCAAGACGGGGATCGCCAACACGCTGGGTGGGTGGCGGGGCGTGCGCGCACGTGTGCCTCGCACGAGGGGGGCTCCGGGGGCGCGCGGTCGCACAGGGAGGGCTCTGGGCGCACGTGTGTTGCACGGGGAGTGCTCTGGGCACGTGTGCATTGCACAAGGAGGGCTCCAGGCACGCGCTCTCGGCTCAGTGCTGAGCGCCTCAGTGGGCTCTGCGCCGTCACCAGAGCCTGGGGACACTGGGGACACCTCCCCGCCACCTCCCCGGCCTGATCCTGCCCCCGTCCTCCTGTCCCCGCAGGCAACAAGGGCGCCGTGGGCGTCTCCTTCATGTTCAACGGCACCTCCTTCGGCTTCGTCAACTGCCACCTCACCTCGGGCAACGAGAAGACGGCGAGGTGAGGGAGGTGTCCCCTCGTGGGGACAGAGCGGAGAGGGACCAGCTCGTGGCTGGGGGGGGGTTGCAGTGGTCCCTGGGGGCATGGGGGGCGTGCAGGCTCTCATGTGTGCACTGCTCTCCATGCGGCGCCCGCTCCCCGGCAGGAGGAACCAGAACTACCTGGACATCCTGCGGCTGCTGTCGCTGGGGGACAAGCAGCTGAGCTCCTTCGACATCTCGCTGCGCTTCACCCACCTCTTCTGGTTCGGGGACCTCAACTACCGCCTGGACATGGACATCCAGGTGCCGGGGGGCGCGGGGGGCCCGCTGGGCCGGGGGCTGCCCGCGTGTGCCCCCCCTGCCCCGTGCCAGCCCCCCCCGTGCCCTTGCCCTGCCCCGCAGGAGATCCTCAACTACATCAGCCGCAAGGAGTTCGAGCCGCTGCTCAAGGTGGATCAGCTCAACCTGGAGAAGGAGAAGCACAAGGTCTTCCTGCGATTCGGTGAGGGCGTGGGGCCGGGGGGGTCACCGGGTGCTGGGGGGGTGGCTCCAAGCCCCCTCCAACCCCCCTTTCCCCTATGGCAGGCGAGGAGGAGATCACCTTCCCCCCCACGTACCGCTACGAGCGCGGCTCGCGGGACACCTACGTGTGGCACAAGCAGAAGCCCACGGGGGTAGGTGCTGGCTGCGGGTGGGGGCCCTCGAGGCGGGTTCTGCCCAACCCTCATCTTTTTCCCCCCCAAAAAACCCATCCGGTGCCCGTCCAGGTCCGCACCAACGTCCCGTCCTGGTGTGACCGCATCCTCTGGAAGTCCTACCCCGAGACCCACGTCAACTGCAACGCCTACGGTGAGGGGGGGCAGGGGACAGGCACCGGGGACAGGCCACCCCCCGTGGGGACAGGCCACCCCCCGTGGGGACAGGCCACCCCCCGTGGGGACAGGCCACCCGAGCTGTCCCCTCCTGCCACAGGGTGCACAGATGACATCATGACCAGTGACCACTCGCCCGTTTTCGGCTCCTTCGAGGTGGGGGTGACGTCCCAGTTCGTCTCCAAGAAAGGTGCGGGCGCCCCTGCACCCCGTGGGGTGCCCCGGTTCCGCGCCCCGGGTGCCTGCGGGTGGCCTGTCCCCACCCCTGCAGGGACAAGGGGACGCCCCCCGGCCCTGCCCGGGGGGTCCCCACAGCTCCCCTCTCCCCGCAGGGCTCTCCAAGTCCTCGGACCAGGCGTACATCGAGTTCGAGAGCATCGAGGCCATCGTGAAGACGGCCAGCCGCACCAAGTTCTTCATCGAGTTCTACTCCACCTGCCTGGAAGGTGAGCGCCGGCGCTGTGCCGGGGAGGGGGGGTCCCGGAGGTTGGGGGGTCCCTGGGGACCTCCTGGGACCGTCCTCTCCCCACGGCAGAGTTCAAGAAGAGCTTCGAGAACGACAGCCAGAGCAGCGACAACATCAACTTCCTCAAGGTGCAGTGGTCGTCGCGGCAGCTGCCCACGGTGAGGGTCCCCGCTGGGACACGGGACGTGGGGGGGACGGGACTCACGGGGGTCCCCTCCGTGCCCCCCTCCATCCCCCCCATCCCCTCGCCCGCAGCTGAAGCCCATCCTCTCCGAGATCGAGTACCTGCAGGACCAGCACCTGCTGCTCACCGTCAAGTCCCTCGATGGCTACGAGTCCTACGGTGCGTGGCCCCCGCGGGGAGCTGGCGGCGTGCTGCGCCCCTCGGGGACCTGACGCCCCCATCCTGACACACACCCCTCCCCCCCCCCTCCCCAAAACTGCCACCCCACCCCCACCCCCCAGGCGAGTGCGTGATCGCGCTCAAGTCCATGATCGGCAGCACGGCGCAGCAGTTCCTCACCTACCTGGCGCACCGCGGCGAGGAGACGGGCAACATCCGCGGCTCCATGAAGGTGCGCGTGCCCGCCGAGCGCATGGGCACCCGCGAGCGGCTCTACGGTGAGCACGGGGGGTGCTGGGGGGGGGGGGGGGGGGGGGGGGGGGGGGGGGGTGGGGGATGGACCCCCACTGAGCCCCCCCACTGCTCCCCCGTCCCCCTGGCAGAGTGGATCAGCATTGATAAGGACGAGACGGCTGCGGGGAAGGGGAAGGCACCGCTGGGCGCCAGAGGCACCCAGGACTACGCCAAGTAAGGGGGGGCTTGGAGAGCGCCCTGGGGGGGTCTGGGGGGGGGGCGAGCATCTCCCCCCTGCCCAGGCCACGCAGGCAGTGCTGGGAGATGCTCAGAGGGTCTCTGAGAAACGGTGCACGATGCCCTGACGCCTCGCGCCCCCCAGGTCTGCGGGGAGGAAACCTGGGGGGGCAGAGCCGCCCGCAGGCCCCCCGGCAAAGCCCCCCGAGGAGCCCGAGAAGGGCAGCGCCCCGCTGGCCGCCCGCCCCCCCGCCCCGCACCGCGGCACCTCCCGGGACGAGGCCGCGCCGAGCCGGTGAGCGTGGGCACTTGGTTAGGGGTAGGGGCAGGGGGGTCGGTGTCAGGGTTAGGGGGGCACGCCGCAGCCCCCCCCCCCGCTCACCCCTGCGCCCACAGGTCCAAGCCGGAGCCGGCAGCGGAGCCGTCGGGGGGGCCGCTGAAGAACAGCTTCAACAACCCCGCGTACTACGTGCTGGAGGGGGTCCCCCACCAGCTGCTGGCGCCCGAGACCCCCGGCAAGCCCCCCGTCCCCAAGGGCAAGGCGGCGGCCCCCGAGCGCCGCCGGCACCCCTCGGCCGGGCCCCCCCCGCCGTGCCGCGGCG
>NW_023311294.1:0-2317 GCF_011077185.1 Oxyura jamaicensis | reverse complement strand
CCAGCCTGTAGCTCTGCTTGGGGTTATTGCGCCCCAGGTGCAGGACCCGGCACTTGGCCTTGTTGAACTTCATGCAGTTGACCTCAGGCCATCGGTCCAGCCTATCCAGATCCTCCTGCAGAGCCTTCCTACCCTCGAGCAGATCGACACACGCACCTAACTTGGTGTCATCTGCAAACTTACTGAGGGTGCACTCAATGCCCTCATCCAGATCATCAATGAAGATATTGAAGAGAACCGGCCCCAGCACCGAGCCCTGGGGAACGCCACTAGTGACTGGCCTCCAACTGGATTTGACTCCATTTACCACGACTCTTTGGGCCCGGCTATCCAGCCAGTTTCTAACCCAACGAAGCGTGCGCCAGTCCAAGCCAAGAGCAGCCAGTTTCTTGAGGAGAATGCTGTGGGAAACGGTGTCAAAAGCCTTGCTGAAGTCAAGGTAGACCACATCCACAGCCTTTCCCTCGTCCACCCAGCGCGACACTTTGTCATAGAAGGAGATCAGGTTCGTCAAGCAGGACCTGCCTTCCATAAACCCATGCTGACTGGGCCTGATCGCCTGCTTGCCCTTCAAGTGCCGCATGATGACTCCCAAGAGAATCTGCTCCATGAGCTTCCCTGGCACTGAGGTCAAACTGACAGGCCTGTAGTTCCCTGGGTCAGCCCTCCGGCCCTTCTTGTAGATGGGCGTCACATTCGCTAGCCGCCAGTCAGCTGGGACCTCCCCCGATAGCCAGGACTGCTGATAAATGATGGATAGTGGCTTGGCCAGCTCCTCTGCCAGTTCTCTCAGTACCCTTGGGTGGATCCCATCCGGCCCCATCGACTTGTGCACATCCAAGTGCTGTAGCAGGTCACCAACCAGTTCTTCGTGGATGGTGAGGGCCACATCCTGCTCCCCATCCCCTTCCACCAGCTCAGGGTACTGGGAATCCAGAGAACAACCGGTATTGCCGCTAAAGACTGAGGCAAAGAAGGCATTGAGCACCTCCGCCTTTTCCTCATCTCTTGTAACTAAGTTTCCCCCTGCATCCAGTAAAGGATGGAGATTCTCCTTTGTCCTCCTTTTTGTGTTGATGTATTTATAAAAGCGTTTTTTGTTATCTTTAACGGCAGTAGCCAGATTGAGCTCCAGATCAGCTTTGGCCTTCCTTATTTTGTCCCTGCACAGCCTCGCTACATCCTTATAGTCCTCCCTAGTGGCCTGCCCACTTTTCCAAAGATTATAAACCCTCTTTTTTCTCCTAAGCTCAAGCCACAATTCTCTGTTCAGCCAGGCTGGTCTTCTTCCCCGCTGGCTCATCTTTGGGCACATGGGAACAGACCGCTCCTGCGCCATTAGGATTTGCCTCTTGAAGAGCGCCCAGCCTTCCTGGACCCCTCTGCCCTTCAGAACCGCCTCCCAAGGGACTCTACCAACCAGTGTCCTGAGCAGCCCAAAGTCAGCTCTCCGAAAGTCCAGTACAGTGGTTTTACTGGTTCCCTTCCTGGCCTCGCCAAGAATAGTGAACTCCACCATTTCGTGGTCACTCTGCCCAAGACAGCTCCCGACAATCACATCCTCCACCAGTCCTTCTCTGTTTGTGAAGAGAAGGTCTAGAAGGTCTTTGTCTCAGAGAAATCTTCTAGCCTGATTGGTGCTATGTGGAATTAACAAATGGATGAGGCTGTGGGTTGGAAGTTGGCTGGACAATCAGACCTAGATATAATCCATGGTGCCTAGTTGTCTCAGCTACTTCTTAACACCATCCCTCAGCAATCAGCATTTGGGCCAACACTGCTGAATGTCGTTATTAACTCTCTGAATTGCAGGATAGAACACACTTTCAGATCTTTTCTGGATGGTGCCAAGCTCAGCGGAGCCCTTGAGCAATCTTATTTATTTAGTCTACCTTGAGCAGGAGAGTTGAAGAAGATGCAATTCAGAGGTCTCTTGCAACATCTATTTATTTATTTATTTCTCGTGATGCAGTGACTTTTCCTTCAGAGAGCTCTCTGAAGGCAGAGGAAGAAGAAAAGAGAGAGAGGCAGAGGTAGAAATATATCTTGTGTTACCATGAGCAGAGAAAATCCTGAAAAGAATGATTCTATGTTTAAAGCAGTGGTAGAAAATTTACTTTAGAAAGTAAGGGTAGACAATTTACTTGAGAAGCTTACTTTTTTTGTCTCCTCAGGTCCTGGCTGATGGTGCTGGGTGAATAAGTTGAGGTCTGTTGTGCCTCAGAAAGTTCAAATCCAGTAGGAAGCATCTAGTCACTTTGGACTCTGGAGCTGACAGGCCAGCAGCAGGAACATGGCTGGGGACAGGGCCTATGAG
>NW_023311293.1:0-4984 GCF_011077185.1 Oxyura jamaicensis | reverse complement strand
TTGAACACCTCCAGGGATGGGGCACCCACAGCTTCTCTGGGCAACCTCGGAAGGGCCTGAAAAGGACCCATTAGGAATAATGCCACATAAGTACAAAACTCACTCATATTGGAATGAATATGTATTAGATAGCTAGAATATGCATGGATTTAATGTCTGCGTGCAGCAAGGAAGTTGACATTGGGTGTGCTTGATCTGTGGAAAACGCACCGAGCTCTGAGGCCTGAATGAACCAGTATCATAGCATCATCAAATGATTTGGTTTGGAACAGACCCTAAAGCTCGTCTAATTCCAAGCCCCCTGCCATGGGCACGGCCACCTCCCACTACACTGGGTTGCTGAAAGCCCCAGCACACTCGGCCTTAAACTCTTCCAGGGATGGGGCACCCACAGCTTCTCTGGGCAGTGTTCCTGTGCCTCCTCAGCCTCATAGAAAATAATTTCTTCCTAATATCTAATCCTACTATCCAACATAATCCACCTCTTGGCGGGGTGAGCAGGGAGGACAGTATCTTTTCCCAGTCAGGAAACCAGCTCGCCTCCCAGCTGCCTCCCAGACAAACCCAGCCATGTTCTCCACCCAGCAGAAAGCTCTCGCCAAAACCACTGTGGCCACCCCGACCGAGTGCCTGCCCCAAAATGCGGCCGTTCCCGTCTCCGGCTGCAGAGAGAGCCTGAGCCTGTGGCTGCCATTGGAGCACGGCAGAGATACCACCTGCGGGAGGTGCGAGCACGGGGAGGATCTGATCAGCCTGGTGAGGCTGGTCAAGGAGGAGGTGGAGAGACTAGGGACGGTCGCGGTGTCAGCAGGAGTTAGGGCAGTGCAGCAACTCCCTGCCATGCCTGCGAGAAAGGCAGCAGGGCGATACACCCCAAATAGTGGTGGAGCCCCTGCCCTGGCGCTGTCGGGCCGAGAAGTGGGACCCGAGAGATGGAGAGCAATGGAAACAGGTCCCTGCTCGGCGCCACAGGCGAGCCCCCTCCCTGCCCGCCTCGCCTCCCCAGGTGCCCGTATGCAATAAGTTTGAGGCCCTGGAGGTTTGAGGTGAGGATGTGGGGGACAGTCCACACAGGAGGTTGTCGGGGGCAAGGAAGTCGACTGCACGCCTCAAGCCTGCCTCCACCAAGACAGAAAGAAGGGTAATGGTTGTAGGCGACTCCCTTCTCAGGGGAACAGACGGCCCCGTATGTCGGCCAGAGCCTGCCTGTAGGGTCTGACCTGTAGGGTCAGGGACATTGGCAGGAAACCTCCCGGCTTTGTTTGCCCCTCCAGTTATTACCCCTTGGTGATAGCTCAGACTGGCAGAGATGAAATCACTGAGAGAAGCCTGAAGGCTATCAAAAGGGACCTAAGGGGACTAGGGTGGCTCGCGGATGGAGTAGGAGCACAGGCGGTGGTTTCCTCTGTCCCTTCAGTGGCAGGGAGGGGTTCTGAGAGGACCTGGAAAGCCCAGCTGACAGCCACGTGGCTGAGAGGCTGGTGCCATCACGGGAATTTTATTTCTTTTGGCCATGGGGGGGTTTACTTGGCACCTAGCCTGATGACTGCAGGGGGGTCTCACCTGTCTCAAAGGGGGAAATGGGTCCTAGCCCAGGAGCTGGCAGGGCTTGTTGAGAAGGCTTTCAGCTAGGTACAAAGGGGGATGGGATGAAATGAGAGTCGATAGAGATGAGCCTGGGGGAACAATGCCAGGGCTGGGTGTGAGGGCCATGGCTCAGCTGAAGCGCCTCTACACCAATGCACGAGCGGAGTGCTGCGATGGACGGCTATAAGCTCTTCAGGAGGGACAGGCAACAAAGGAGGGGTGGTGGCATGGCTCTCTGTATTAGAGCGTGTTTTGAGGTTGTAGAGCTTGGACTGGGAATGATAAGGTCAAGTTCCTGCGGGTCAGGATCAGGGGGCTGGCCAGCAAGGAGGACATTCCGGTGGCTTTGAGCTGATCAGGACACTAGTAGGGAGGGTCCCTTGGGAGTCAGTCCTGAAGGGCAGAGGGGTCCAGGAAGGCCGGACGCTCCTCCAGAAGGAAGCCCTCGAGGCGCAGGAGCAGGCTGTCCCCCTGTGCCCTAAGATGAGCCGGCGGGGAAAAAGACCAGCATGGCTGAACAGGGAAGTTCTGCTGCGACTCCAAAAGAAAAAGAGTTTTTCTCCCGTGGAAGAAGGACCAGGCAACTTGGGGAGAGCACAAGGAAGTTGCCAACATATGCAGAGAGAAAATCAGAATGGCTAAAGCCCAGCATGAGCTCAACCGGGCCACTGTGGAAAACGACGACAAAAAATGGTTTTACAAATAGATTAACAGCAAGAGGAGGGCCAAGGAGAATCGGTGTCCTTTACTGGATGTGGTGGGGAACATGAGTGCTGAGGATAAGGGAACGACTGAGATTCTCAAGGCCTTCTATACATCTGTCTTTAACAGTCAGACAAGCGATCCTCGAGGTACTCAGCCTCCTCACCTGGAAGTCTGGGATGGGGAGCAGAATAAAAGTCCGTGGGGCCAGATGGGATTCACCTGAGGTGCTGAGGGAGTTGTCGTGTGGGATTGCCGAGCCACTTTCCACCATTTATCAGCGGTCCTGGTCAACCAGAAAGGTCCCAGATGACCGGAGACTTGCTAATGTGATCCCCATCTAGAAGCAGCGTCGTAAGGAGAACCCAGGGAAATACAGGACTGTCAGCCTGACAGTGCCAGGAAAGGCTATGGAATAAATCATTCCCCAGCGGTCGGTGTTGGGTTCCACCCTCTTTAATATCTTTATCAATGATTTGGATGAGGGAATTGAGTGCACCCTCAGTAAGTTTGCAGACGACACCAAGTTG
The DNA here is from genome assembly GCF_011077185.1 of Oxyura jamaicensis. Classification (NCBI taxonomy): domain Eukaryota; kingdom Metazoa; phylum Chordata; class Aves; order Anseriformes; family Anatidae; genus Oxyura; species Oxyura jamaicensis. Next base: position 2,165 of record NW_023311293.1, on the reverse strand, counting down.
GGGGGGAAGTGTTGATCTGCCCGAGGGTGAGAAGGTCCCTGCAGAGGGGCCTGGACAGGACGGGTCAATGGGCAGAGCACAATGGGATGAGGCTCAACACGGCTCAGCGCCGGGTCCTGCACCTGGGGCACAACAACCCCGTGCAGTGCTACGGGCTGGGGGCAGAGAGGCTGGAAAGCTGTGCAGAGGAAAAGGACCTGGGGGTGCTGGCTGATGCTCGCCTGGACATGACCCCGCAGTGTGCCCAGGGGGGCAAGAAGGCCAAGGGCATCCTGGTTGTGTCAGGAGCACTGCAGGCAGCAGGGCCAGGGAGGTGATCGTCCCCCTGAGCTCTGCTGAGGCTGCACCTCGAGTGCTGGGGTCAGCTTTGGGCCCCTCACTGCCAGAAGGACTTCGAGGCCCTGGAGCGTGTCCAGAGAAGGGCTGCGAAGCTGGGGAAGGGCCTGGGACACAAGGCCTGTGAGGAGCGGCTGAGGGAGCTGGGGGTGTTTGGGCTGGAGAAGAGGAGGCTCAGGGCAGAGCTCATTGCACTCTGCAACTAACAGAAATGGAGGTGCGGGGAGCTGGCCTGTGCTTAACCGGGTCTTCCTCTTTTCCTCTTTACAAATGCGGGTTATCTTTCCTCTCTTCCACTTAGTGGGAAGTTCACCGGACTGCCACGACTTCTCAGCTATGATGGACAGTGCCTTAGCAACTCCCGTCTCGGGGCGTGGGGCTGCTCCACGCCGCTCGTGGAATTTGCTCACACGGTGCTCTTAGTCCCTCTCCCTGGAATAGGGCGGTGGGAAGTCAGCACATTTACGGGAAACGCCAGTTTGGCAGAGCTCTGGAGTCTGCAGGCTGCAGAGAGGAGGGGAAGGACACTGGCTGAAGGACACGGTGTTCCCGAGGCGGCTGCGAGAGCAGGGGGGTTGCTGCTAGCTCTGTGGACGCCTCTGAGCCAGGGAGCGCCTGCCCCGCCTGCAAACACGCTGGGGCTGCGAGCCCAGGGCTGCAGTTCTCCCAAACAGGCTTTTCCCGTAAATGTGCTGAGCTCCGGGCAGTGCAGATAGCGAAACTCGGAGCGACCGGAGGCAAAGGGAACCTGAGCTCTCGCTCAAAGGGCAGCTCCCTGGTCTCACCACCCCATCCATTCACAGGACAGCCTGCACGCCCCACGGCCACGTGAGATGTCCTACTGCATCCCCGTCACCCACCAGGCTGCAGGCGTGCAGGGCTCCCCGCTTCCTCCGCGCCGCAGCAGCACCGGGGCTGATTTCCTGAAAAGGGCTGGAGCTGCGCACACACCACAGCTCTGCGCGCCTGCACAGGCTTTGGGCAGCCCCTCTTCGGGCCGGTTTTGCTGATTACAGAGCCCTTTCTCGCCATCCCTGCCCACCACGTCCTCAGCAGGCTGAATGTCCCTGCCTTCCCCCTGCTCCCAGCTCGAGGTTCCCCTCGCCAGGGTTGAGGCTCGTGTGCTACGGTGAGGAAGAAGAGCACTTGGAAACACGTCTCGAGCGCTGGCAGAGCAGGGTCCCGTCCTGCAGGCACAGAGGGGTGTGAGGGTGGGAGTCCCGTGCAATCCCACAGCAAGGGCAGAGGCTCGGGGATGGGACCCACGCCGTGGAGGCACCTGATGTCCCCTGCATGGCCGCAGCCCCCATCCTGCGCCTCCTCGCCCAGTCCTGATTAACATCTTCATTAACAATCCGGGTGATGCAGTGTCATAGAATCAGGCCCTCCTGGCTGCCAGGGCACACTCTTGACTCACGTTCGACTTGCAGTGCACCAGAACCCCCAGACCCCTTTCTGTGGGGCTGCTCTCCAGCCTCTCGTCCCCCCCGGCTGTAAGCATAGCCACGTGCTATTTATTTCTCAGGTCTATTTCTTTCTCAGCTTAGGCTTTCCATAGTCAGAGTCATTTCCTCCATTCCGTGCTGCTAAACTAATCATAAATTAAATGCTCTTTCCAGGTTGCACTCGTTGCTCTTGATCCCTTTGTCTATTCAGAATGTTTTTGTTCTGCTTGTTGAATGAAGTTAAGCTGGACCTGCAGCTGCTGTTCCTGCTGCTGTTTCTGCTTCCCACACCTTTTAAGGGGAGTTCCTCTAATTAGCCCTGGGATGGGGTGACGTTCGAACACAACAACTGGGCAGGGGGCATCCCTTTAAAAGATGGAAACC
>NW_023311292.1:1274-2649 GCF_011077185.1 Oxyura jamaicensis | reverse complement strand
CCATTAAGAAAGCATACAGAAATCCACTAGTGAGTGTTTCCTCCTAGTAGCTGGTAGGGTGCTATGCTTTGGATGAGGATGAGAAGAGTGCTGCTAACATGCTGATGTTTGAATTGCTGCAGAGCACTGCTTACACTAAGCCAGGGACTTTTCAGCTTCTGGCTCTGTCCTGCCAGCTGGCAGGCTGGGGGTGCAGCAAGAGCTGGGAGGGGACAGACCCAGGACAGCTGACCCCAAGTGGCCAAAGGGGTATTCCACGGCATCTGACGTCATGCTGAACAATATCTAGGGGTGGCTAGCCAGGGTGGAGGGCCGGCTGCTCGGGGTTGGGCTGGGCATCGGTCAGCGGGTGGTGAGCAATTGCATTGTGCATCGCTTGTTTGTACATCTTATTCTTATTATTTCCTATCTGAATCAACTGTCTTTATCTCAACTCACAGGCTTCACTTTGCCGTTTGTCTCCCCCATCCCAGAGAGGGAGGGGGGAGGCTGAGCAAACGGCTGTGTGGTGTTTAGCTGCCAGCCGGGTTAAAGCACAACACTCACCATGTTTTAGGATTGCCGTGGCCCCATCTCCCCTGCTGTTTCTTCCAGCCTAAGGAGCTGTGCTACCAGATGGAGAAGATTCTTTCTGGCATTTTTTTCAAGCAATATGCCAATCTTTGTGGCAGGCACAAGAGAGTGTAAGGTAGGGAGATGGCATGACTGCCCTCCTTACCTGATGGCTTTCTGCGATGATGTTAGTGGCGAAAAATCTGGTTTCCACACATAAGCGCACTGTGTTTCAGGGCCACAGAGGAGAAGCTAAAGGAAAGCCCGGGTGGGCCATACCGGTGTCTCTAGGATCGTATCCTTGCACAAGACACCTCTCCTTCCCCCAGAAAGGGCCTGGATATGGGCATGCCAAGCCTTCCTGAATGCAGGTGGTGCCACAGCAGTGCGTTTGGCGCTTTCTGTCTCTGCTGAAGTGAACACGGCCAGTCCAATAGACCCGTTTGCTGCGGCACTGCCGTCTGCTGCAGAGGCTGACACAGCTTGCGAGTGCAGAGTGGAGAGCAACTTCCCAATGGCTCGTGCAGCCTCCTCCTGGTGTCCGTTTACGGTGTGCTCCCCCGATGTCCAGGCAGCTCCCCTGGGACGAAGAAGGCAGACAGGCAGGAAACAGCTCCTTGAGCCAAGTCCACCACTGTGCTCCCTGCTTCTGAAGCCTCTAGGAGAGCGCAGCAGGCACCTGCTCTGCCTTGCTGCACTGACCGTGCTGTTTGGGACTGTACAAAAGCCTCTTTGTGTGGAGCAATCTCAAGCAGGTCCCTTGGGATGCGTTCATGCTCACATTTGTTCCCTCCTTCCTCTCTTCCTCAGGAGAGGGAAGGTG
>NW_023311292.1:0-1264 GCF_011077185.1 Oxyura jamaicensis | reverse complement strand
TGAGTTGAGGAGCCTGACCTAGCTTCAGGGCCCCTCATCCTTGAGGGTCGAAGCCCTGCTGACAGACCGGCTGAGGCGAGGGGTAAGGAGTGCGGGCTGGACCTAAGGGACAGCTGAGACCAATCCTGTCTGCTGTTGTGTTTTGTTTGTTTGTTTGTTTGTTTGTTTGTTTGTTTTTTCCTCCAGGAGGTCTGGAACCTGTCTTCAGAGTGGGACCAAAGAGACAGCTCATTGCCCATGTAGCAAAAGCGACAAGAGCAAATGGAGGCAGAAAGGGCTGCATGGGAAGCCTGGTCTGAGAGGGAGGAGCAAGAGAGAACCCAGGTATTGTCAGGGATCAACACCGCTGAGAACAGCAGCGCTCCTGTCGGCCAGGGCTCCGAGGGTGGCAGGTCCCAGGGTGGTGGGAGCAGGATGGGCACCAGGGCACAGGGCAGGGCTTTTCCTGCTCCTCGCTGTGAGGGAGAGGTTGTCAGCAGAAAGCGAGGGATCAAAGCAGCAGCCAGACGTGGGCTGGCAGCGCCAAGTCGCCTGGTTCCCAGGTCCTGCTGCAGGGTCCTTTGAAGAGGTCCTCTGGGAAACGGCAGCTGTGTGTCCAGTCCTGTCTGATGAGAGTGTCTCCTCCTTGCAGCAATTCAACCATCAACATTCTTGGACTGCCATCGTCCAGGCCAGCCCAGGAGCAAGGAGGTGAGGAAGAGGTGGAGGAAGGCTGAGAACCCTGCCCCAGCAGAGGAGTTGGGAGCAGCAGCCAAGCTGGAGAGACTGCAGCCTGAGTAAGTGTGTGCCGGCTCCGTTCTCGTCCTGGGGCACTCGAGTAGCTGTTGAGTGAGTCAGGAGATGTCCAGGAGCCCGTTCCCTGAGGCCTGGGGTTGCCTAGGACACCGTTGGATTTCTCTAAAGCGGGCATGAGCTTGGTTACCGCCAAGGCCTAAAACTCATCCCAGGTTGAAAGGGTGGGTGCACGTGGCAGCGCATGGGTGCAGGGTCTGGATGAGGGGAGAGGCAGAAGGGGTGTCTGACAGAGGCTGAGGGATCCCTTTCTCCTGTTGTTGCAGCCACCTTTCCCCACGAGCTCTGAGCAAAGCGGCTGGGAAGCACCCTTGCTTTCCAGCCCTGAATGGAAAATAAAGACCAAGGGCTCAGAGAGCATGCACAGAACATTTGCTAAAGCATTTAAAAAAAGTCATTTTAAACAAGGAATATGGTAGAGACTATTAGGCCAGTCACAGAAATGTGTGACAAATGTTGGAGAAATAATCCA
>NW_023311291.1:0-1105 GCF_011077185.1 Oxyura jamaicensis | reverse complement strand
GCGGCTTTGCTGTGGCAGCAACTATCCTACAAAGAGGATCGTGTCCTTCCCTGCTGTTTGGAAGCAGCTGACTTGCAATTTTGACCATAGATGTGACAGATTGCTTAGTAATAAAAGATTGTCTGAAAGGTAAGCGTTTCCTTTCTCTGAAGTCTGAAAAATGAACTCATATTCTCCACTGCAATCTCATGGGATATTTAACCTGTTCCCCGAAGCGTCCCGTTTTCTTTAATCGTGTAAGAAAGTAGGATGTCACTTGTATTATTGCTTAACATCTGGAAGCATGAGGAGGGTATTCGAAGGATCTCATGCTCTTCTGAAGTTTCTTTCTTTTTTTTTTTTTTTTTTTTTTTCCCATTGTTTTCTTCAGAAACTGTTCCAAATCTGACGTATTTGACTTGGAAAAAGTATATGGCACGATTAATCAATGTATTTAGAAAGACTGGGAAGACTATGACAGAAGGGATTTGGTGGAGGTAATTTTTGTTTTGTCTTATAGCACTTAGTGTCACTGTTCTGCAGTATTTGTGCATTCTGGCTCTCATGGTTATTTAGCATTGCTCTTTCCTGCTTAGTGCGTCCAAGGGAGGTGCTTGGGTTGCCCAGGAAGATGTTGGTGTTTCCTGAGAGGTGGTACTCAGTGGGTACTGAGTGGTGCTGCTGGAGTGACTCAGGAAGATGCCTGGGTTGTCTGGGGTGGTGCTTGGTTCCTCAGGAATATCTCTGGGTACCTGGGTATATGATTCACTTTCCAGAGCACACAAGCATCTCCCTGCAGTACGTAAGCATACCTGTGGGGCAGAAGAAAAGCCTCCCTGGAGCACACAAAGCTATCCCCTGTTTACAAAAGGTACGGCCCCTGTCACCAAAGGATCTCCCTGCAACACAGAAGCACATCCCTAGAGCACCCAAGCACCTCACTGGAGCACCCAATGATTTCCCCATCACACTCCTCCATCTGAGTGGAGAACCCAAGCATCTCCCCAGGGCTCCAAAACACCACGTGGGGCACACAAATATCTTACTGGAGATGGGAAGCACCTCCCTTGGCAGCCAAGAGCTTCCATGGGGTGCATAAGCACCTTGCAGGCATCCTCCCAGGGGA
>NW_023311290.1:0-3321 GCF_011077185.1 Oxyura jamaicensis | reverse complement strand
AGTCCATTTGGGGATAGCGGTACTTCTCTAAGTGTTTCTGAGACATGTGCGTTAGCAACAGAGAGTGTTGTGTTGTCATTGCAAGGCGCCTACGGTGATGACTTCAGAAACAGAATTCTGTCACCATGGCAATCTGGGAACAGCTGCCTCTGGGCAAGTTGAGCTAGGAGGGACACAGAAGTGTGCTGGTCGTGATGAAACCCCGTGAGGATTTGGGGATCCCCCCTGGAGGTGCATAGAGAGGGCCCATGCCCTTCTGTAAGTGCTTTGATGCTTGGCTAAGGAAAAAAATGTGCTTTTACTGTGAATGCTTCATCTTAGTATTCTGTAGTTTGTGTCTAGTCCTTTCACAAGCATTAAGTTTGGTACTTTTGCTCAGTGAGGTAGCTGCACAGAGGGACAGATGCAAGGTATGGGTGAGGGCCTCTGCATGTTCTCTTTTTCCTACACACCATCAACAAAGAAGGGTAGACAAAGAAGAGTGTGCTGTGGTCCTCCCATAGACCTCAGGGAGTAAAGCCTAAACAAGAGACTTCAAAGGACCCCTGTCCCATTAAAATGCAGGACAGCAATGTACTTCATCCAATGGGCTGGCCTGTTGAGTAGAGTGTCTCAGGATGTTGTGTAGGAAGATGCACTCCATCTGCTTTCAGATTAGCACTTGCAGTGAGCAAGCTGCCTGACCTTAACATTGTTCATTTCCTTGTTCACCTGAGTTTCGCTGACTCATTCTTGGTCTAGGAAAAAAAAAAAAAAAAAAAGTGAACTCAGATCAAAATAAAAGGATTTCCTTTTCATTAATTACATGTTCTTAACTTGGTTATTGACTTAGAAGGCAAATATGAAGATATAACAAGTTTGGGGAGGCACTGGCACTTCTGTACGATGCTGCTCCCTGATTGTGAGCCAAGACTCAGATTCAGAAGGAAGCAAAGCAGGCTAGAGGAAAACTGTATGTCCAGGTAATTTTCTTTTCGTTTTAGTTTTTCATCCTTCACTTGTAGGAAAAGCTAAATCTTTAACCCATTTGTTTGAAAACACAGTTTTATGGCAATGATTCTGGGTGTGCTCCTTAACCTTGTTTGGAACTTGTTGAACCTCGCTTCAGTTATTGGAGACCTATGCTCAAGTTTATGCTTACCGTGATAAAGCGGTATCCTTTTGGTATTCTTTTCTTTGATGATTGTAAGGGAGGTTGAAAAGAGTGCTAACTATGATTCTTCTTTTCCTTTGCAGTATCCAAAACTCCATATTGCAGCTGCTCTTCATCTCTGATCTTCAAAGCTTCCCAGGCCAAAAGACAATTGAGGTGAGGAAGGAAACAGAGAATGCTGATCACTATTTCCAATTACCAGCCGTAAGTTTTGTCAAAGGATCAGATGCCTTTCTGTAGTGGTAGAAAGTCAATAAAATAATGATCATGCACTTGAAGGCAAGGAAGAGGATGAAAATGAAGAATGCAAGGCCCTGCTTAAAGACAGTCTTTAGGCTGCTTCTAGATCAACAGGTTATTTGGTATTTCCACAACCTTATCTCCACTTGCGTAGAAGCTGGGAAGCTGGGAAGTACACTTAGTGATTTTCACCCACTCTGGCTAAAGTTAGACAAATTTTCCCGGGCTGGAAAAGCAGAAATGACAAAGAGACCCCCCTCTGGGTCTTCCCAATGCTCAGCACATCACCCAGACTGGCTAAGTAGAGATGCTCCAGTATAGATGCAGAGAGATGCAGTACAGATGGTGGTAGAGATGCTCTAGCATAGACATGACACACTTTGACAGCATCTTTTCTCTGACAGCAACTGATGTCTTGGTTCTTCACATCAAGCCAGAGCAGTCTCTTTGCCTCCGCAACCTGCACGCTGAGCTCTCGTGTGAAGCTGTGCTGGACTGAGGGTAATGTTTGGGACACACACTCACGCTGTATTCACTTCAACTTGGAGAACAGACAGCAAGAAGATAACCTGCAGATCAGTTGCTTAGCTTTCTGTCTGTCTGTCTCTCTGTCTGTCTGTCTGTCTGTCTAGCTAGCTAGCTATCGGCATATATGTTTCGTTATTTCCTTATTTAAAGATATCCTTTGTTCACTGCCATGAGTCTTCTGCCTGTTACTAATGTATGGGACACACCTTGACACTATCATAGTGTTACCAATAATTTTCATCTCATCCTTGCTATTCTTACTGTATTTGGAACAGAATTGTGCATATAATTACCCGCTCTTACTCTTTTTCAAATAGACATATAGATATACGTATTCTACTCTAAAATCCTATAAAAAGGAGGGAACTCAAACCCATTGTATTTACATTTCTCAATGAAATATCTAATCCTGCTAGATTCACTCCCTTTCAAATAGAACACTCAACAAACAAAAGAGTAGAAATTCACATCATACTTCTATAACCAGATGTCATTGCACAGTAGTTCTTTGCCTAACCCTGCAGTTACCCCATAGGCACTGCAATTGCTTGCTTGTTCTTCTCCTTTCCTTGTTTCTAGTGCTGCCTTTCCTAACCAGTCCTTAATGTTCCAACATTGGATTGATTTACCTCCTTCGATCTCAAGAGAATAAGGCATTTGCTTCAGAGGACAGTACTTGGATGCTTTCTAGGGCTCATGTCCAAAGTTCTCAACGCACTTGGCATCAGGGATTGATCTATTTCTCAACCTTGCATCTTCATTTAGAACTCTTGACTTACTTTAGGTCTTAGGTGAAGAAGAACACTGAAAGCAGCTGAAGCCATATCAGACATAGTAAGGCCATGCTTCTGTTTGGAAGGAATTCCCAGTGATTCCATGGTGTACTTTGGACAGACTCCTGGTCCTCTGGACTAAGCATCCCCAAGGGCTAGTTCAGAGCTCTCGGCATGATCTGTCATGATCTCTTCCCCTGGAGTCTCCACTAGGAAAGGGTGACTATTCATTGCCCATGTGGAAAGGGCAGGACAACTAACTCAGTTGTTTCTAACCCAAATCTCTTTATTGTGTTCTCTTGACAGAAACCACTTGGCTAGCCAAGCTGAATCATTGCAAATGGAAGTAGTGGAACTACTTCACAACCGGGCTGCTGCTTCTAAGCAGAATTGCAATGGAGGTGGGGACATAGCAAGAGGAGCTGTCCAAGCCAGGGCGGAATTGAAAGGCACCTGCCTGAGCCCCAGAAAAAAGTCAGCAATTCCCAGGTGGAGACTGTCGCTTGGCGAGTAACACAGAGCTGGGACGCTTCTGATTCCAGCTGCTGGATTTCCATCAATCAGCCAGGGCTCTAAGCTAGGAGAACGACGGAAGCGATTGCAAGTGACGCTTCTCCCTCTTCTGCA
>NW_023311289.1:0-1005 GCF_011077185.1 Oxyura jamaicensis | reverse complement strand
CTCAGGTTCTCACTTGAGTGCCTGGTAAATTTGTGGAGAAGATTGTTCTGGGAGCTATTGAAAAACACCTAAAGAACAATGCAGTCATTGGTCAGAGCCAACATGGGTTCACTAGGGGAAGGCCATCCCTAATAAACTTAATTTCCTTTTCTGCAAGATCACCAAGCTACATCACCAAAGGAATCCAGTCAATGTAATCTTTCTGGATTTCATTCAAGATTTCAATACTGTCTCTCACAGTAACCGTCTGGACGAAATAACCACAATACAGTTAGAGAAAAGCGTAATAGGATGGGTGAACTAGGCTGATGGGTGAGGCCCAGAAGGTTCTTGTAAACGAGGTTATATCAGGCTGGTGGGGTTCCACAGGACCCCATTTTAGGACCAGTCTTCTTCATTTTTTTCATGAAGAACTTGAAGGTTTTTGAGCATGTTTGGGGATGACACCAAATTGGGTGGAGCTGTTGACTCCATCGAGGGTGGTGAGGCCTTGCAGAGAGATTTGGACAATGTAGAGAGCTGGCCAATCACCAACCGCATGAAGTTTAACAAGAGCAAATGTCAGATTCTGCACCTGGGAAGGGGTAACGCTGGTTATATGTACCAGCTTGGGGACGAGATGCTGGAAAGCAGCCCCGCGGAAAGGGATCCAGAAGTGTTGCTCAACAGCAATCTGACCAAAATCCAGCAGTGTTCCTTGGCTGCCAGGAGGGCCAACAGTATCTTTTGGTGCATCAAGAACAGCATTGCCATACGGTCAAGGGAAGTGGTTCTCTCTCTCTACTCTGTGGCAAGAACCCAGTGTTGGGAATGGTGGTTGTGAGGAGCTGCTCTGGGACCAGTGCCCTGGGGCAGCGTCTGCCAGGCTGTCCAGAGAAGGTCCCAGCCCAGACTCTGCTCTGTTTTTCCTCCCTGTCTCTGCCCAGAGGTAAGGCCAGCCCATCCCCTCCCCAGCTCTCTACACCTCCCTGTCCTCTCCCCAGCCCAGCCATCTCTATGGGTGCT
>NW_023311288.1:0-3531 GCF_011077185.1 Oxyura jamaicensis | reverse complement strand
GGTGCTGCAGAGAAACGCTGAAGCAGTTTGGTGCTGCAGCAGCTGGGTGGCTGTCCTTTATGGCTCAAAGCCTGTCTGGCTGGCCGAAGTCACACCAACTTGAATGAATTTACTCTCTTCTTCCTCCTCTGTATTCAGCATCTCTTTGGAGCTGGTTGGTCAAAGGTGGGTTTCTTCAGCTTCAAAGAGTATGCTGGTGTGTACAATGCCTGTTGTCAGAGCACAGCGTTCTTTCCTCTGAGGTTGGGTTTGAAATACTCTTTTGCACAGTCGTAGGCAGGACTGCACATCTCGGCATCCCTGTATCCCCAGGGGGTGTGCAGAGCCACTGCCATACTCTACTGAGACTCCGGCATTTTGGAGACCTTCTGAGTTTAACTGGAAGTGGATGCAACAGTGTTCCTGGAAAGAAGGAAGTGAGATACACTCTCTGCTCTCAGGAGGTACCTCTCTGCCACCTTTCCAGGCACGTTCCTTGGCACTCTCAGCCCCAATCGATTGCCGTCCTTCCCCCTCCCGAGAAGTACAGCAAACAGCAGAAGCCACGTGTACCTGTCAGCGGTAGGAGGGCTCCGAACTCTCGTCCATCCTGTGATCACCAGGATGGAGACTCATGCTCCGTTTCTCTAAGACTTACTGTGCAACGAGGTCAGGGACGTCCATATAGCCGTGGCAGTGCACCAAGCGTGGGGAATGACTCGCAGGCAGGGGAGAGGGCAGGTTTTGCCTGCTGTGTTTCCAGTGGAAAGAGTTAGGAGGTCAGGAGAGAGGGCACCTGAGTGCCATCAGAGGAAGAAGGCATTCCACGTTGTGACACGCATCGGAAGGTGTGTTGTGTCGTCCTGGCAGCTCCTCCTTTTGTTGAAGCTCATCAGGTGTCCCATCACTTGCTCACAGCAGGGACCCAGCAGGTGGCCCCAGGGTCCCATGGTGTAATGGTGAGCACTCTGGACTCTGAATCCAGCGATCTGAGTTCAAATCTCAGTGGGACCTCTGCAGCTTTTGGCACTCAGACACCTTTCCTCACCGCATTTTCACCCTATCAGACCAATGTCTTCCTCTTGGCTCCATTGGTTTCCGCACTCCAACCATCCTTCTGGCCTTCCTCCCTGTTGTGTGTTACCAGCCCCAGAGGAGAAACATCAGTGCCTCTTCTCCTGCCCTGTGCTCCCCGCCCCTGTCTCTTGCTTACTGAGCCCTGGCACCCTCTCCAGTTAAAGATGCGGTTGAGATTCATGGCCAGTGGCAGGTTGCTTCTATCCAAAGACACACACTCCCCACTCTCCCTGAACAGACAACTGCCATTTTGACCACCCACGGAGCAGCAATACAAAGTTACTCTGTGTGGCATTTAGTGGGTTTACACTGCTGTGCGCTGCATTGTGACGCGCCTCAGGAAAGAGGCTGCTTCTCTCTCCTTCATCCCACCTGCCCAGACCACCATCCCCAGGTATTGAGACACATGGATAAGGCGTCCGCTGAGCCTTCTCTTCTGCGGGCTAAGCAGTCCCTGCTGAGCTTGGCAGGGTCTCTGCAGGGCATCTTGTCTGTCTCTTCCCTGGGGACATCCTCGCTGCCCTGAGAGAAGGCAGGTTCTCCCTCCTCTCTTTCCAGCACAAACAGGTAAGCTTTCCTTGCAATGCTTTCCTTGGGGCGTGAGGAGCTAATGGAGGCAGGAAGAGAACAGACCACCACGAGTCTCCAGCTATGCTGCACAAGCTCTTTAATGAGAAGGTAGAAATGCAGTGGCACAGTACAGACACCCAGAAGAACGTTTGCAGGGGTCAGGGAGGCAGAGAGAATGGCCCATCCATCTCAGGGATGTCTGCCCCCAGTGGGATGATCCACGCGCTTCAGCAGTTGAAGCGGCAGAGTGGGGAAGGCAGACACAGCCCCGATCCCCCCAGACCAAGGGAGCCCCCAGAAGAGATGGGAACCCCCCCAGTGCTGAGGGAGCTGCCAACAGCAGCTGACAGAGAGGATCCCACGGCGGTGCTCTGAGGGAAAGAGGTGAGGATGGGGCCCGGCAGGGTCACCACGACCGGGGAGGCCTCAATGGCAACCGTCGAGTCAGCGCACCGGGCGATACATGGCTCACTGCAGCTGCTTGCAAGTGGGGTTGGGCCACAGGAACCGCAGGAGGTTGGGACGCAGGGTCTGCAGCAAGACATCTCTCGTTGAGGGAGGCAAAGCTGAAACACAGAGTAGCAGGGAGGGAACACAGACCCCAAGATCAGCCTTTGTCATCTCCAAAACAGAAATCGCTGCTTTGAAGATTGGACAGGATGCACCGGGCTATTTGGTAAGAGTCCATCTGTTTTCAAGCGCTAATTCTTGCAGAGAGACATCCCTGCAGCTGAGCCCCATCAATCTCCCTCTGCTTGAGAGGTCCTCACAGTCCCCTGCTCTCCAAATCCACCCCTTCCAAAGGGAAAGAGGTCCCAGGCCCAAAACATCTGTATTGCAGTGCCAATCTGAGGCAGCCCAAGTACCCAACTGAGCTGCCAGCATGACAGCAATGGGGCCCTCAGGGAGAGCGGGAGCGAACGCAGGCTTACCTCGTTCCTCAAGGAAAGGGAGGGAAGAGAAGTGGATGCAGAGCCTGCAGCAGCATGGTCTTTTATGCTGCATCCCAGAGCCCCACGGGAACACCAACATTCCTTGCTCATGAAGCATCAAAACACCTCGTAGTTGCTTCCCTCAGAGGCCTTGCTGGTGATTAAGAGCTTGCTTCTTTCATCTGACAGCTTTTGTTCCTGCCACATACCACCCAACATTGAAATGATGTATCTGTGTCCCAGGCTCCTAAGGCCCATGACGACAGAGGTCTTAGGCTACCTGTGCGGGATTGTGTGTTTCCGTCATACAAACGTCCTTTGGAGTATCATCCACTTTGCGGTGAGCATGGCCTCCAGTCATGGTGACACTCGGCCACAGAGGACACGAGGAGGCACCACACAAGGGCATTCAGTGCCGAGATTTGAGCTAATTCTGTGAGACATTTCTCCCTGTGGTTTGTCACAGACATGCAGGAGACCGTGGAGTAAGGTCAGGTAGAAGATCAAGACAGCACACATGGAGGAGACATGGCCCATGTTTCCAAGATGTTTCAGCAAGGATCAATTGTTTTGAAGTAGAGGAAGTCTCCTGAAGGCAGAGGAGAGGATAACAAGGTCATTGCTGACACTCGTCATGCTCTGACAGAGCCCAAGGACAAAGTTCAATGGAAGTTCTGAAGCAGTGAGACCTTTCTCTATGCCTTCACAAAATGCAGCAGGTCAAGGCACAGGAATGTGACCCAAGAGATGCCCGCGTCCTTCCCTGAAGCTGACCCACTCTCCAATTGACCTGGTTTGCTCAACACATTAGTGCCAACGGCCAGAGGTCTGCCTGGCCTGCTTTTGAGGTAAGGCTTGAGGCACAGAGCCAGGTCCTTCCACGCATTTCCAAGTGTAAAGTGACTTGGGATCTGCCTCCCAGCGCACCTGACAGTCATCCTGATGTGGAAGAGCTGGGAAAATCCCTGAGCTG
>NW_023311287.1:0-2945 GCF_011077185.1 Oxyura jamaicensis | reverse complement strand
AAAAACAGACTATAAAAGGATAAATTCTGTAAAGGAGTTGACTAAAGAGTTCATTAGAGTTCTGGGAGATGGGGCAAGTTTCTGACTCCTTGAAACTCATAAAGCAACTGGGCAGAATAGAGTCATAGAATCATAGAATCATAGAATCATTAAGGTTGGATAGATCTCCAAGGTCATCTGGTCCAACCATGCCCCTACTACCAATGTCACCCACTAAATCATGTCCCTAAGAGCCAGGTCCAACCTCTCCTTAAACATCCCCAAGGACGGTAATGCCACCACCTCCCTGGGTAACCGATTCCAATGCCTGACTACTCTTTCTGAGAAAAAATGTCTCCTAATTTCCAAGCTAAACCTCCCCTGGAGCAACCTGAGGTCATTACGTCTAGTCTTATCACTAGTTATTTGCGAGAAGAGCCAATTGGGAATAGACAATGTCAGAGGCTGAGGGTGTTGAAAGTCCTGGGTCACCTTCCCGGGCTCGTCATGCCACCACATGCTCACACTGGCCATCTGCCTCCTCTGCACTTCTTGTCTCCTGTCCACAAGCCCTGGCTCCGCACCACAAATCCCCTGCTGGGAGTCCTCACCCAGCATGGCCACACAACTCAGACAACATCCGTGTGTTCCTCTGCCAGGTACCTTCCAGCCCAGCGCAGCCCCTCCCCAGCTTTTCCACCCTCCCCTGTCTCCAACCAGCCCAGCAGCACACTCAGGGATGGCCCCATTGTAGTGCCAAGCACAGGGTGCTGCAGAGCTCTGAGCGCTCAGCTCAGCCCCAGCCCCTCTCAAGGGCACAGCAGCTCCAATCTCCAAGCTCCAAGCAATCCTTATCCCTGACTGCCTGAACCCCTTCTGTAACTGCCCCTGTCCCCAGCAGAGGACTCCTGGACCTGGAGCTCCTCAGGTTCCACATTCCACTTCCTGTCCAGTGACAGAGCAGCCTGCCCTGAGCTGGTGCATGCAGAAAAATTGTTTCCTTACTCATTTATTCCTCCCTGTAAGCACAGACTTGCTCCTTTTCTCTTCCCTAGGGATGTACTTGACTTGAGAGAGACTTTCCCTAGGGGAGTGTGTCCATGCTGGCATGACCTGTCACTCTTGTCCTCTCCCTGTGCTCCATGCAGTGCCCAGAGCTGGTGGTGATGCTCTGCAGAGTGAGGGGCCCGGTTTAAAACCATTTCCTCTTGCCCTGTCAATAATAGCCCAAGAAAAAGTTGCTTTCCATCTTTTTTATAAGCCCCCTTTAAGCACTGAAAAGCTTCAATGAGGTCACCCTTCCCACGAGGTCAGCCTTCTATTCTCCAGGCTGAACAACCCCAGCTCTCTCAGACTTTCTTCACAGGAGATGTGCTCCAGCCCTCTGATCAACTTTGTGGCCCTCCTCTGCACACACTCTAACAAACCAACATCCTTCTTGTGCTGGAGACCCTGCACTCCAAATTCCCTCCCTTGACCTACTGGCCCCTCTTCTGGTGATGCAGCCCAGGGTGCATTTTTTCTTCCGGGCTGCAAGAGCACACAGCTGGCTCATGCCAAACATTTTGTCCACCGGAATCCCCAGGTCCTTCTCAGCAAGGCTGCTCTCAATGAGTTCTTCTCCCAGTCTGTACTCATGTCTGAGATTGCCCCGATCCAAGTGCAGCACTTTGCACTTGGACTTGTTGAACCTCATTCTGTTAACATTGAGCCCACTTCCCAAGCTTGTCCAGGTCCCTTAGGGTGGCATCCTTCCTTCGATTGTATCAACTGCACCACTCAGCTTGGTGTCATCTGAGAACTTGCTGAAGGTGCACTTGATCCCACTTTCTATGCCATTGATAAAAATACTAAACTGTACTAGTCCCAAGACAGCGCCTCAAGGCCCTGAGGGGCCTCTGCCTGCACATGGAGCCATTGAGAGTGATTCCATAGAGCAATGTCCTCCACCTGAAGAGAACACAATTTCCTCCAGATAAATTATTTTTTTTTCCTCCAGATGAAACACTTTCTTTAGCCTGTACCTGACCACAACATTGGAAGAAGAACCCAACCTCCAGGCACCAGCACTGAGGAAATCCCCTTTTATTACAGAGATGTGACAGAGCTGTGCCATAACACCAATTATATGTACATGGGCGTATGGGTACAACAGAGTGGGTTCAGATCTCTGCAGAAGTGGAGTGAATGCAGAAATTCCTGGACAAACAAGATCTTCACAGCCAAAAAGCCCAGAGACCAGGAGTTTCCTGAGATCAATCCCTTGTGAATGACATTGGCAGATTATAGATGCTGAAGGACAGCTGACTGAATCAGCTTTTTCAGTGCGTCCTTGAGCTCCTGGTTCTTCATGCTGTAGATGAGGGGGTTTACTGCTGGAGGCACCACCGAGTACAGAACTGTAACCACCAGGTCCAGGGATGGAGAGGAGATGGAAGGGGGCTTCAGGTAGGCAAACTTCCTAGTGCTGGAAAAGATGGAGACAACAGCCAGGTGAGGGAAGCATGTGGAAAAAGCTTTGTGCTGTCCCTGCTCTGAGGGCATCCTCAGCACAGCCCTGATGATCTGCACGTATGAGAAAAGAATAAAAATAAAACACCCAAAAGCTAGACAGACACTAACCACAAGAAGCCCAAACTCCGCAAGGTGGCAATCTGAGCAGGAGAGCTTGAGGATCTGGGGAATATCACAAAAGAACTTGTCCAGTTCATTGCCTTGGCAGAGGGGGAGGGAAAATGTATTGGCAGTGTGCAGCATGGCATTGAAAAAGCCACTGCCCCAGGCAGCTGCTACCATGATGACAAAAGCTCTGCTGTCCATGAGTGTCCCATAGTGCAGGGGTTTGCAGATGGCAATGTAGCGGTCATAGGCCATGACTGTGAGAAGGGAATATTCTGCTCCAAGCATGAGTAAGAGAAAAAAGACCTGCGTAGCACATCCTGAGTAAGAAATGGCCCTGGTGTCCC
>NW_023311286.1:0-11119 GCF_011077185.1 Oxyura jamaicensis | reverse complement strand
CACACCCAAGGAGAGACTCAAATGCCACGACCTGCGACTGGAAGCAAATGCCAGAACTGGCATGACACAGGCATAAATAGCCTGCCTTTAAGACAAGAGACTGAAACAATGGGCACTGCAAACCCCATAAGAAAAACGCTTCGGAAATGAATTCCCAAGCAAGAGCTCCTGATGAAGCCCACGTGACGTCCGCAACAGCGAGGATGGAAACAGATGCGATCTGAAACCGAGTATGACGCACAAGACCTGAAATAGATCTGCGCTTTAAGATGCGACTACAAGTCAAGAAGCGCTCAGATCAGCCCTACGATGATAAAACGAGCATTTAAGACCTCAGGTGTGGCTACCGAGTTGCCCATCTAATCTGTCCAGCAGAACAAGGCAATGAGGAGATCAAGACAAGATGAATATCAAGACACAATGAGCAAGTCACATATGATGATCTGATGAGGAAACATTTGATACAAAAAACATTACACAGAAGTAGAGAGCTCTTTAAGCTCCCACTGCAAGACAAGAGGGGCTCAGCTTCCAATTGAGCATCAGCATTATTCCGATGAGGACAAGTGTTCAGTACCCTCAGGATGTCTGCCCCAGGGCCTGACGAGCACCAAGAGCAACAGCACAGCACAGACAACACAGAACACAGACACCAAGCTGGAACTGCCCTGCCTGGCACGTACTCAAGCTGTACCTGAAAGAAACCCCTCACATGATCTCTCTGACTGACCCGATCCATCCTGAAAGGCCCCATCAGCTGCAATGACTTAAAAGCACACCCCCCTGCCCTACGTGTCCATTCACAACCCCAGCTCAAACATAGCACTTGCCCCCCAACTTAGCTTGGGAATGCTGGGAGGCAGGTTCCATCCTCAACAAGGAACACAAAGGATAGCCAGGATGTTGCTTCAGGCACGAGGCTCCTCTTCACCTGCAGAAATAAAGCGCCATCAGGCACCAGCACACCAGCCAAACTTCTTCCTGTGAAACACCCACCGCAGAAACAAAACAGTAGTCACCTGACCTGCTCTGCTACTGAAGTCACATAGACACCCTCTAGACAAATCCCTGCCTTCCCCTGCCAACCAGCCCCCAACACACAGCATTTGCCCCTGAACTCAATTCTCAGGGATCAGAATCCATCCTCAGTGTGGACCACAGAGGCCAACTACACTGTTCCCAGTATCTTCTTCATCCCCGGAAAAGAGGAGTCACCCAGAGGTGGACCAAAGACTAGCAAACCAAAAACAATGCCCGTTTTCAAACTTGTCTCCACTCACCTTCCCGATCCAGGCATAGCGCTTCCGTTAACAACTGTGCCGAGCTAAGGTCACATGGCTTAGACCAAGGAGAAAGAACAGACAAATCTGACAATCCACAAAAACAGTCTATACCCGCTCCTCTCCTTTGCTCCCCTACCCCAACAGCCAAGAAGCCCCAGACCCACGTCCCCCAACCCAGTACCACCACTTCACTCACTTAACATCCCAAAGAGATGCATCACGCTCCCTGCTCCCCTTGCGCTCCGAGCATCTCCAGCACTTCAGGAACTGGAACTGCTGACGTCTGGCACGCCTCAGAAACGTGGCAGGAGTTCTACTCCGCTGTCACAAGGTGCTTGCAAAGCCTGCCTGACAGGCAAAACAAACTAACAAAATCCACTGACCAGCTCAGGGCCCACACTGCAACCCACTCACACTAATGCCTCGTTCAAGGTTCCGTGCTCACGACCTGGGCTACAAGAAACAAAAAGAAAAGGTCGTGTCCGTGATGGACACACAAGCAGTACAACCCCTTGCAGGAGACTCAAACACAGAGACCAGAGCCAGACAAACAAACACACACCCTCAGGTCCATGCCAAAAGGCCACGAATGCACAGCAGCCCCAACAGGGGTAACCACAGACTTAACCTTTACAGATGAAAAAGGTGACCTGGCTCAGTCTCTTTGTAATGCTGTGCTTATGTGGTCAAGCCCCTTGCAATGCATACTGAAGCTCTGCGTGAATCCCCTAGAGACTTACGCAAATGGCTTGATACATCTAGAGATTAAAATATAACCTGAAAAAAAGGAAATGTCCTCTACGATTTCCCAAAAACAAGGTAGCTGGCAACCCCTCCTAAACATACCTCTCCAAAATGAATACCAAGCACCCAAAATCGAGGAGGCTGCAAAGACTAAAGACTCCACAGCAAGCAAAACCACAGGCAAAAGCTCCAAAAACATAAACAAATTGTCCCTAACCCTGAAAAAGGCTACACCTTACCTGCCTACTGCTGCTTTCAGATACATGCTTCCACAGGGAGCTTCGATGATACATTTCTCCTAAACCCTGCTCCATCATTTAATACCACAGTTGGAACTTTGATAATATTTGACAGACAGGCAAAGACTCACCGTAAGCCGCACAGTTCTGTGAAAATCATAAGGGACCTAGAACACACAAACTAACATTCTCATCCTACCCATAAACATGCTATAACAATCACTCACCTGAGGAAGAGCTGCATACAGGCCTCTCCTTGGAAAAGCATCAGCCCATAGACTCCGACCCACGTAAAGAAGACTGCAACTGACTGAAGGAAAATATATAAGTATATATATATATTTTTAAATATCTTACCCCAAGGAACAGGCCAGGCCGAATGAGCACTCTGATGGAATGCCTGGGGCTCATATAAAAATGCTCGTATAACAATTAGCTCGGGCGGCGCCGCGCTAAACCTGTCCCGGGCGGCGCCGCACTAAACCCGTCCTGGGCGGCGCCGCACTAAACCCCACAGTTGGAACTCCACCTGTCTGTCAAATATTATCAAAGACTCACCGAAAGCCCCATACTTCTGCAAAAATCATAAGGGACCTGGAACACACAAACTAACAGTGTCATCCTATCCATAAACATGCAATAACAATTACACACCTGAAGAAGAGCTGCATACAGGTCTCGGCTCGGAAAAGCATCAGTCCATAGACTCCGACCCACACAAAGAACCCTGCAACTGACTGAAGGAAAAAAATAAAAAATTATAATAATAAAAAAAACACCACTTACCCCAAAGAGCAGGCCAGGCCGAATGAGCACTCTGAAGGCATGCCTGGGGCTCATATAACATTGCTCATAAAGCACTTGGCTCATACACCATACTCTCTGCCTGGGCCGCGCCGCGATCACAGATTTATCCTTTAGAATTTAATAAGGTAACTCTGATATGACCCTGCTCGGTCTCTTCATAATACCACGCCTATGCGGACAAGCCTCTTGCAGCGTGTACTCAAGCCCTTTCCAGTCCTCTGCAGAGTTACACAAGTGGTTTGATACAGCTACAGATTGAAAGAGAACCCCAAAACAGAAGTGTACCCCACCATCCCTAAAACAAGTCAGCCAGCAACCTCTGCTGAATATCCCTCTATAAAGTGAATTCCAAGCACCGAAAATCTAGAAATCCATAGACTCCAACCCGAATAAAGAACCCCGCAACTGACTGAAGAAAAACAAAGCACTTACCCCAAAGAGCAGCCCAGGCAGAATGAGCTCTCTGAAGGCATGCCTGGGGCTCATATACCATTTGGCCCTGCCTGGCACCCATACACAATCACCTGGGAAAGGGGAGGGGCAAAGCACAAGAAACCACAAAGAGAGCAGCACAAGCAGCAGCTGTGTTTTTTCTTTTTTCCTTTTTTTTTTTTTTAAAAAAAAAAAAATCTGGCTTAGCTCAACAGCATGCAGAGTGCAGACAAGAGAACTGGGGTTTTTCTAGAAGCAACAGTCCCCATGCTTCTGCTTCACCTTTGAATATTGAAAGGACAATATGACCAAGCAAGTACCTGAAACCTTTTCAGCTGAAATTACCTCAAACCTTTCTTTTACATAGGAAGAAAAATCGAGGAGCATAACAGATTACACGCCAAATAAAACAATTCCATGTAGTAACATCACTTGCAGGAGAAAAAAAAAAAAAATCAGGCACCCGAGCAGGCTACCTGAGAAACAAAACGCTATGCTGACGGGTCAAAACACACTACAGGACACTGGATCCCAGCCCTCTGCTGCACCGACTTAAAACCCATCCCCACACTCACCAAGGCACAACCCCAGCCCAAATACAGACACAGCATTTCAGCCCCAACGTGCCTTTAGGACCTGCTGGAAAGCAGGCTTCATCCTCAGCGAGACGTGCTCAGCTCACCCGGGACGGGGCTTCAGGTACCTCTTCACCTACGGAGGAAGACCGCCATCAGGAACTGCCACACCAGGCAACCTTTTTTCCTCTACAACACCTTTCTCAGGAACAACGCAGCATTCAAGTGACCTGCTTCGCTCCAAATCTAAAGACTGATGTTACAACCCACCTCGCCTGTGGCACCTGATAATCAGAAGAGAAAGCAACTGCAGCGCTTGGAAACCATCACTGCACGTGCCGCTCCCTGCCGCTCTCCGGCCTTACCTCAAATCCTCAGCCACTTCTGTGGACAGCTAGCCATGGCACCTGCAAGGCAAGACAAAGACCTTTCACAGTCACCTCACGCTCCTTAGCCATTGCACTCCAACCAAGCTCGTGACCAGCCCCCTTCTAACGCAGCTCTTCAGAGTGCAGTTTGCTCCTTTGAGCCTGTGCGAGACACCTGTGAAAGAAAAAGAAAAGCATAGGCCGAGGCAGCATCCAAAGCCACAGCACAGCTACGATAGTTACTCTCATCTGCTGCCTTACCTCTGCCCGCTCACCTGCCCCTGAGGCAGATGCTTCCATCTGCCCTCTTAAGCCAGCTACAACACCTCAAAAAGAGAAAGAGGGGACACTTAGAATGACAGGGAGAACCGCAACTTAAAAAAACTGCTGCATCACTCACCTTGCCAGAGGCAGATCTGGCTGTGACGTCCTAGGTCGTAGGCTGCCTTTCAGCTTCAACAAATGAAAACATAGTCAGAAGATAACCATTCAGCTGCCAGCATTAGTACCCACCCCTCAACGACACAAGGGACCCCAGTTTTTATTTGTATTGTTTTGGAACAGCAGACATCTTCCCTCAGCACCTCACAAGTAGACCAAGCCAGTCACCGAGCTGCCAAATGAAGGCTTGACAGTTCCAGAAGGCGCTCTTTCCTTTGACCGGTTCCTCCTAAGGTTTATCTAAGTCAGGAGAAAAAAAGCAAACAACAAAAAAGAGCACTCCACATCTGCGAGCTTACCCCTCCTCTAGCACCATTCAAGTACTATGTGAACAGCTGCTCGCAAGCAACTCAAGCCTCCCCCTCCGCATCTGCCAAACACTATGGAGATGACTCTGTGCCAGCTGCCCTTCAGTACGTGCCCAGAGGCAGACCGGATGTCTTTGCCAAAACAGTCCGGACAATGTATTACTACACCAGTGGACCCCCACATTAGCTACCATCACTACCGGCCAGGCAGGACAGCTCCAGGCCAAATAAGCACACAGGCACACTACAGACGTTACAAACAGAACACAGAACACAAGCACGCCCCCCCTCCCCCAAAATAAAACTAAAAAAGACTCCCAGAGGGAGGCCCTGCAGCAACAGCAAGTCAGAACAGGTGCTCTGCAGCACACCCAAGGAGAGACTCAAATGCCACGACCTGCGACTGGAAGCAACTGCCAGAACTGGCATGATGGAGGCATAAATAGCCCGCCTTTAAGACAAGAGACCAGAACGATGGGCACTGCAAACCCCATAAGAAAAACGCTTCGGAAATGAATTCCCAAGCAAGAGCTCCTGATGAAGCCCACGTCACATCCGCAACAGCGAGGATGGAAACAGATGCGATCTGAAACCAAGTATGATGCACAAGACCTGAAACGCATCTGCGCTTTAAGCTGCGACTGCAAGTCAAGAAGTGCTCAGATCAGCCCTACAATGATAAAACGAGCATTTAGGACCTTAGGTGTGGCCACCAAGTTGCCTATCTAATCTGTCCAGCGGAACAAGGCAATGAGGAGATCAAGACAAGATGAATATCAAGACACAATGAGCAAGTCACATACAATGATCTTATGAGGAAACACTTGACACAAAAAAGTTACACAGAAGTAGAGAGCTCTTTAAGCTCCCACTACAAGACAAGAGGGGCTCAGCTTCCGATTGAGCATCAGCATTATTCCACTGAGGTCAAGTGTTCAGTACCCTCAGGATGGCTGCCCCAGGGCCTGACGAGCACCAAGAGCAACAGCACAGCACAGACAACACAGAACACAGACACCAAGCTGGAACTGCCCTGCCTGGCACGTACTCAAGCTGTACCTGAAAGAAACCCCTCACATGATCTCTCTGACTGACCCGATCCATCCTGAAAGGCCCCATCAGCTGCAATGACTTAAAAGCACACCCCCCCACCCTACGTGCCCATTCACAACCCCAGCTCAAACATAGCACTTGCCCCCCAACTTAGCTTGGGAATGCTGGGAGGCAGGTTCCATCCTCAACAAGGAACACAAAGGATAGCCAGGATGTTGCTTCAGGCACGAGGCTCCTCTTCACCTGCAGAAATAAAGCGCCATCAGGCACCAGCACGCCAGCCAAACTTCTTCCTGTGAAACACCCACCGCAGAAACAAAACAGTAGTCACCTGACCTGCTCTGCTACTGAAGTCACATAGACACCCTCTAGACAACTCCCTGCCTTCCCCTGCAAACCACCCCGCAGCACACAGCATTTGCCCCTGAACTCAGTTCTCAGGGATCAGAATCCATCCTCAGTGTGGACCAGAGGCCAACTACACTGTTCCCAGTATCTTCTTCATCCCTGGAAAAGAGGAGTCACCCAGAGGTGGGCCAAAAGACTAGCAAACCAAAGACACTGCCCGCTTTCCAACTTGTCTCCACTCACCTTCCCAATCCAGGCTTAGCACTTCCGTTCACAACTGTGCCGAGCTAAGGTCACATGGCTTAGACCAAGGAGAAAGAACAGACAAATCTGACAATCCACAAAACAGTCTATACCCGCTCCTCTCCTTTGCTCCCCTACCCCAACAGACAAGAAGCCCCGGACCCACGTCCCCCAACCCAGTACCACCACTTCACTCACTTAACATCCCAAAGAGATGCATCACGCTCCCTGCTCCCCTTGCGCTCCGAGCATCTCCAGCATTTCAGGAACTGGAAACGCTGACGTCTGGCACGCCTCAAACGTGGCAGGAGTTCTACTCCGCTGTCACAAGGTGCTTGCAAAGCCTGCCTGACAGGCAAAACAAACTAACAAAATCCACTGACCAGCTCAGGGCCCACACTGCAACCCACTCACACTAATGCCTCGTTCAAGGTTCCGTGCTCACGACCTGGGCTACAAGAAACAAAAAGAAAAGGTTGTGTCCGTGATGGACACACAAGCAGTACAACCCCTTGCAGGAGACTCAAACACAGGGACCGGAGCCAGACAAACAAACACACACCCTCAGGTCCACAAATGCCAAAAGGCAATGAATGCACAGCAGCCCCAACAGGGGTAACCACAGACTTACCCTTTACAGATGAAAAAGGTGACCTGGCTCAGTCTCTTTGTAATGCTGTGCTTATGCGGTCAGGCCCCTTGCAATGCATACTGAAGCTCTGCGTGAATCCCCTAGAGACTTACACAAACGGTTTGATATATCTAGAGATTAAAATATAACCCCAAAAAAAAGGAACCGTACCCCACAATTTCCCCAAAACAAGGTAGCTGGCAACCCCTCCTAAACATACCTCTCCAAAGTGAATACCAAGCACCTAAAATCGAGGAGGCTGCAAAGACTAAAGACTCCACAGCAAGCAAAACCACAGGCAAAAGCTCCAAAAACATAAACAAGCTGTCCCTAACCCTGAAAAAGACAACACCTTACCTGCCTGCTGCTGCTGCTTTCAGATACATGATTCCACAGGGAGCTTCGATGATACATTTCTCCTAAACCCTGCTCCATCATTTAACACCACAGTTGGAACTTTGATAATATTTGACAGACAGGCAAAGACTCACCGTAAGCCCCATGCTTCTGCAAAAATCAAAAGGGACCTAGAACACACAAACTAACAGTGTCATCCTATCCATAAACATGCTGCAACAATTACTCACCTGAAGAAGAGCTGCATACAGGTCTCTCCTTGGAAAAGCATCACTCCATAGACTCCGACCCACACAAAGAACCCTGCAATTCACTGAAGGAAAAAAACAAAAAACACTTACCCCAAAGAACTGACCATGCCGAATGAGCACTCTGATGGCATGCCTGGGGCTCATATAACATTGCTCATATAACGCTTGGCTCATAAACCATACTCTCTGCCCGGGCGGCACCGCAATCACAGATTTATCCTTTAGAATTCAATAAGGTAACTCTGATATGACCCTGCTCGGTCTCTTCATAATACGGTGCCTAAGCAGACAAGCCTCTTGCAGTGTGTGCTCAAGCCCTTTCCAGTCCTCTGCAGAGTTACACAAGTGGTTTGATACAGCTACAGATTAAAATATAACCCAGAAACAGCAGTGTACCCCACCATCCCTAAAACAAGTCAGCCAGCAACCTCTGCTGAATATCCCTCTATAAAGTGAATTCCAAGCACTGAAAATCTAGAAATCCATAGACTCCAACCTGAATAAAGAACCCTGCAACTGACTGAAAAAAAAACAAAGCACTTACCCCAAAGAGCAGCCCAGGCACAATGAGCTCTCTGAAGGCATGCCAGGGGCTCATATACCATTTGGCCCTGCCTGGCACCCAAACCCAATCACCTGGAAAAGGAGAGGGGCAAAGCAAAAAAATCAGAAAGAGAGCAACACGAGCAGCAGCTGTGGTTTTTCTTAACTGCACGCATATTGCAGCACGAGCAGCAGCTGTGTTTTTTCTTAACTGGTAGTCGTTCCTCGGTGGAGCTCAGGCTCTGCAAGGCTTTGCTTGCTTGCTCCCCTCCCTCCCCCTTCATTTCCAAGCTTAAACCTGCAGCCAGCGGCAACCTGCGCCTCCCGGCCCCGGCTCGGGGAAAGACCGGCCGCGCACCCCGGAGCCCACCTGGCCGCCGGCACCACAGAACTACAGCTCCCAGCACGCCTCGGGACGGAGCAGTCCAGCCAACCCGGGGGGGGGGGGGGGGGGCCCAAGCCCCCCCCGTGGCCCCGCCGCCGCCCTCTCAGCGCCCCCCCTCCTCCCTCCCCGCCCGCCGCCTCTCGCCGCTCCGCCGCCCTCTCCCCCAGCCCCCCGATAACCCCGGGCAGTGCAAACCCCGCCGCACGCCCGCTCCGCTCCGACGCGCCCCCGCCCCGCACAAGGGACGCTTCCGCAGAAGCCGCCTCGCCCTCGCCCCCGCCCGGCCCGGCCCGGCCCCGGCCACCAACCTCGTTGCAGCACCGCGCCTCGGCGGCCCGAGCCGAGCCGAGCCCGGCCCGAGTGCTTCCGCCCGCTCTGCCGGCAAGCCCCGCACGCCATCTTTCGCCCTGGGTTCCTCCGAGCCAATCACGGGCTGCTTCCGCCCTCATGAAGGCGCGCCAGGACGTCACTTCCGCCCTCAGGGTCCAGCCAATCACAGCGCTGCTTCCCTGGGGGAAGGCAACCCTGAGGGTGCCCCCGCGTTGCTTTTTTTTTTTTTTTTTTTTTTTTTTTTTTTTTTCCTCCCTTCTTTACAAAAACAAACAAACAAAAACGTCCGGGTATTCTTGGCGTGCGAAAAATTACCTCAAACAACGTCCTTCAGACACGATCTTCTTCTTTTATTCGCCGCTGCAAGGGCAGCTGTCCTGTCACTCAGGAGCACGTGACAGTAAACGAAGCATAACCTTTTATTCCCTATTCCCCAACACCGGATCGCCTCCCCTGTTTCCTCGTTGGCTGAGTACTTCAGGCTCAGCAGCTGCTCGACGCTCCTCTATACCATACGCGTACAAGTTGTTTTTTGTTTTTTTTTCAACCCTTTAATTTCTCCTCTATGTTTTGAGAACTTGTATTCTACAGTTCCCACGCTGCTCATCCTGTTCTTCCTCAAGCTTCTGCCTTATTTTGGAGCAGCGAGGCCGTCCACTGACCACTTACCTACATAGTCTCTCCTTATTGCGACTACACCGCCACCTTAGAATACAGAATATTAGTTCCCTACTGCAAAAACACAACTTAGCTTCTCACAACCCTCCCCCCTGCCCCCCCCCCCCTTCCTTTCTTACTCCTAACTCTTGTTTTTGCACCGCTTCACGTACCGCACTCTGGAGTTTTTCCAACACGAAGGCGCGATATTCTTCCTCGGATGTCACGGGGGATGACAGGCATGCAATGAATGCCACTGTTATTATCGCAATACCAACAAACAGTTGTTGGAGCCAATTCCATTCAGGTAATCGCTAAATTAGTTTCTCCCAAATGTTTCTAAATCCCCAGGAAGTGTCATCTTCAGCTACTCTATGTAGGATCTTGTTGTTTTTTTTTTTTTTTTTTTTTTTTTTTTTTTTTTTTTTTTTTTTTTTTGTTTTTTTTTGTTTTTTTTTGTTTGTTTGTTCGTGTTGTTTTTTATTATTTATTATTTTTTTTCCCAAACCATTTTTGAAATCTGTCAAATTTGTCCCCTTTGATCTACATATACGCAGCAACTAGCATTAATTACAGTGCACGCTCCTCCTTATGAGGTTAATCGATCTAATACTATTTGATTCTAGAGTGCTATTTTTGCAAACTTAAACATATTTTCTCGTTCTTCAGTTACAGCAGAGACATCTACCATAGTGTTTTCTAATTCACTCGCCCCTAGCCAAAGTAAAAACCACCTTGCAAAACCGAAACGCTTGAGAATTTTGCTGGAGGGTTATCCGAAGTCCGCTTAATTCTACGCGTGGTCTCAAGGGGGCTTTGGCTTTGTGGGTCTTCAATAATAGTTACATTTGGAATGATTGCCTCCAGGCTGCAAGCTCCCTTCCATCCTAGGGGCAACACCTTCCTGGCTGGCTTTATTGCCACATGGCCAGTACCACCACCCCCTCGCCGTTTGGGACGGGCCGTCCGGCTACAGGATTCTCACCTTGTATCTGGTGTGCGTGATGTATATTAGCGTTCCCGGGGCTACTGTATTCAGTGCACGTACTGGGTCTGGCTGGGATGTTAACTTTCCCCGCAGCAGCCCATACAGTGCTGCGCTCTGCACTTGTAGCTAGAACAGC
>NW_023311285.1:10080-10278 GCF_011077185.1 Oxyura jamaicensis | reverse complement strand
GCTGTGCTGAGCCATGCTGAGCCGTGCCAAGCTGTGCTGAGCCATGCCACACTGTGCCAAGCTGTGCCGAGCTGTGCCGAGCTGTGCCATGCTGTGCTGAGCCATGCCAAGCTGTGCTGAGCCGTGCCACACTGTGCCGAGCTGTGCTACACTGTGCCAAGCTGTGCCAAGCCTTGCCATGCTGTGCCATGCTGTGCC
>NW_023311285.1:7718-10070 GCF_011077185.1 Oxyura jamaicensis | reverse complement strand
GCTGTGCCAAGCTGTGCCACACTATGCCAAGCTGTGCCATGCTGTGCCATGCTGTGCCAAGCCGTGCCAAGCTGTGCCACACTGTGCCAAGCCGTGCCATGCCAAGCTGTGCCAAGCCACAGTCCCAGTGCTGTGACACAGGCCATGGGGTCACTTTGGGAAGGGCCCTGCCCCCTCTCATTCCTCTTCTCATTTTGGAGACTTTTTTCCTGCCCAGCACTCCAAATGCCATTTTGCAGGTCCGGTTCCTCTCCCGTGTGTGTGTGAGCTCCCCCTCCTGCGAATTAACACCAGGACTTGGTTCTCCCAGCCTGGACACCTCGGGAAGGGGCAGGGGGACACAGCTCAGCCGTGCCCGCAGCACCCGAGCCTCGTGCAGGGAGCCCATTTCTCCTGGCTGGCTGCCGAGCCTTTCTGTGCAGTATTTGCACACACCCAGCGGCTCCCGGCGGCTGCCTCCCCCAGCTCGCAGCCCTCGGCTGAGCGTGACGGCGTGGGACACATTTGCACGGCTAATTTAGCTTTGCACTCTGCTAATTAGAGCCTGCCAGGAGATAGATGCCGCACGGCGGGGCAGAGCTGGGGCTCAGCACGCGGGAACCGCTCGGCGCTGGAGCTGGGTGCGCGGGGCCAGGGGGAAACCCGGCCTGGGTTTTACTGGGAACGGTGGGATTTGCCCCAAAAGCGCCAAGGCGCACGTGCACACGGCGCAGCAGGGCTGCAGCCGGGTGAAAGGACTCGGCTCCGGCAGGAAAGGCGATGGGATGTGCGTGCACGTGGGGGGGGGGACACCCACAAACATCCCCAGAGCGGGGCTCAGAGGCACCCGGCAGCCCCACAGCTCCCTGCTGAGCCGCTCGTGGGGGCAGCCAGCATCTGGGATTCCTGCACCGAGCACCGAGTTTCAGCCGTTTTGGGCACTGCGTGGTGGGAGCTGCTGGTGATGGGGTGTGCGGCGGGGGTCCCCAGCCCAGCCTGCCCACCCTGACCCCCCCCAATCCAGCCCCCCCATCCCAGCTCCGGCGCCGTGCCCCAGCCGGGTGCGCGCGGGCAGGATTTATGGCCCGGCAGATGACGTCTGTCCTATTTTCGGCCGCAGTCCTTGCACACCGCGAGAGGCGAGGCCGGGCTCGCCGCGGGGCCGTAGGTGTGTTCCTGCACCCTCCTCGTTGGGAAGCGAGCACGGCCCCGGGGAGGGCAGGGCCGGGAGAGGCGCGCTGCGGGCTGCTGGCACAGCCCCAGCTGCCTGGGGACGGGGTGGAAAAAAAAAAAAAAACAGGTTTGGGAAGCAGGGCAGACACAGCCTGTCTGGAAGGGCTGGGGCAGCAGGGATGAGAGCCCCGCTCCCTGCCCCACATCCCTGCCCCACGTCCCTGCCCCACATCCCTGCCCCACATCCCGGCCTTTCTGTGCTGGCGCGAGCAAAGCGCTGCGCGGGGGCTGCAGCAGGATGGGGAGCCCCAGCCTCGTCCCCGAGCCCTGCAGCCAGCAGGGTATCCCCATGGGGCTCCACATGATGACAGAAAGCTCCTCGGGTTCTTTTTTCCTGGCTAAGGACGGCCAAAAATAGCAGCACTGAGCCCTGCAGCACTGAGCCCAGGGCTTCGTGTGGGTCGGAAACCTCTGTGCCCAGGCCACCGCGCAGCAGGGGACGTCCCCACGGCTGCTGCGCCGGGCAGTTTTGTCCCCATTTCCCCGTGCGCGGGCTCTCTCCTCCAGGTGCAGCACCCCGGGAAGGGGCTGCACCCACGGCACCCGCCTGGTGCTGCCGGAGCATCTCCCCACGCCGCGCACCGTGGGGCTGCTGAGCGCCTGGGTCCTGCTGCGGCAAGCAGCCGCCGCACCGCTCCGCCTCCCTTTACCCGGTTATTTAGGGCAGCGGGAGCCGGGAAGAGGCTTCCTCCCTGCTTCTAAGCAGAGAGAGAGAGAGGAATCCTGAGTCTGCAGCGTTTCCCGAGCCGCCTGGGAAGCCCCAGGCCTTTCCAAAATCCGCCTCGCAGCCCTTGCGCTGCCAATGGCAGCCTGCCCTCCTGGCGAGCTGCTCCAGCGCCGCGACGGTGCTGCCGCAGGGCACCGAGCCCCCCCCCCCCCGTGCCAGGGCCGGCCGGGGGCAGCGCTGTGGCCACCCTTGCGGGGACGTTCCTTTGGGCAGGGGACGTGGGGTGCATGGGGGGAGCGCTGCTCGCCCGCGGGCTTGGCACGTGGGGCTGCGGGGTGGGACGGTGGGGCACGGGGGGGGGGCTGTGTGGCAGCGTGCGTGTGCGCACGGGGGGGGGGTGCATTTGTGTGTGCACACGTGTGCCCAGGCTGTGTGTGAGCACAGTGCGTGGGTGTGCAGCGTGCGTGTGCCTG
>NW_023311285.1:1169-7618 GCF_011077185.1 Oxyura jamaicensis | reverse complement strand
GGTGCCCCCCCCCCCCCGTGCCCCCGGTGCCGCCCCGCCCCGCGCCCCGCCCCGGCCCATGGCGCACCGCGCACCGGGCGGCGCCGCGCCCCGGGGATGCCGCCGCCGCCGTAGGGGCCGCCGCGAGCCCCCGGCACCGGCAGCGGGGACCCCCCCCCCCCCCCCCCCGGGCCCCCCCCCCCCCCGGGTACCCCGCGCATGGTTGGGCATCCCCCTGGCACCGGGCACCCCCTGGCACCGGGCTCCCCGTGGCACCGCGCACCCCCGTGGCGCAGGGACCCCAGGGGGGAGTGGGGTCCCCAGGGGGGAGCGGGGACCCCAGGGTGAGCGGTGGCAGTGGGGACAAGCGAGGGCTCAGTGGGGACTGGGGACCCCCGGGTGATCCAGCGCTGCGGGGGAGTGGAGGGGACTCGGGGTAAGTGGGGACTCCGGGGGTAAGGAGGGTCCCCGTGGCACGGGGGGGTCCCCTGGTGGAGCGGGGACTGTGGGGGTGAGCGGGGACCTGGTGGCAAGTAGGGTGATGCAGCACCTTGGGGGGAGTGGGGATCCTGGGGCAAGTGGGGATTTGGGGGGAGCCCAGCACCCTGGGGAGAACCCAACACCCTGGGGCAAATGGGGGACCTGGGGGGGAGCCAGCACGCAGGGGGCTTGGGGTCCCTGGGGGAATGCAGGGGCACAGGGGTGAGCCAGCACCCTAGGGTGAGCGGGGAGCCTGGGCACGTCCCGTGGCAGGTGGGGACCCTCGGGTGGTGCAGCCCCCGTGGGGGGAGCAGGGACCCCAGGGGGGAGCCGGCCCCCGAGGACGAATGGGGACCCCGGGACAAGCAGGGTACCGGTGTGAGCTAGCACCCAGGGGTGAGCAGGGACGAATAGGGCTCCCTGGGGACAAGGGGGCCCGTGGGGACTCACCCAGGGACAACTGGGGACGCCAGGGCCATGGGGCTGTGCTGCTGCCTGCGCCCCCCACCCCAAAAACCCCCCCAGCTCTCGGTGTCCGGGGGGCTGTGGGAAGGGGACTGCTCTGTCCCTGGCCCCGCTGTGCCCCGAGGCAGCCGGGAGCTGCTGGGGCTGCCCCGGTCCCCACGGTCCCGTCCCTCCCGCGCTGCTCTGTCGGTGCAGGCGGCTTTGGGGCGAGATGCCATGAGAGCAGCTTTGGGGGGGCCGGGGGGGGGGGGGGGGACACGGTGTGGGCTCCCCGACTGCTTCACCTCAAAAACCAGGTGGCGAGAAGCTGGTGCGCGGCGTGCAAAGCTGCGGTGCTGAGCGTGCCGGGGAGGGGGGCCGGGGGCAGACGGGGTGGGCGCGCATCCCTTCGGCACGGCAGGCGTCAGCGGGAGCCGGGCACTGGGAAACCCGAGGGAAAACTTCCACCGGTGCTGCGGGGGGGTGGTGGTGTAGGGCTGGGGGTGCCGCTGACCACGGCGCCGTGCCGGAGCCTGGCGCTGGCTCCGGGGGGGTGCTGCCAGCCCCGTCCCCACCACGCAGCACCAGGAGCTCTCCCCGGGCTGTCCCAGAGTGTGACCCCCCCCCGGCTGCGTGGCACTGGCTGCTGCTGGGGACCCCGCTGGGGACGGTGTCGGAGCGGAGGTGGCGGCGGTGGCGTTGCGGCCTGCTGGCAGCTGCTGAGCACCGGTGGCACAAACAGGCAGCGCCGGGGAGACCTGGCCCTGGGGGGGGGGGCGGCGCGGCGCAGGCGGCTCTGCCTGTGCTGTTTGCTCCCCGCTGCCGGCCCCGGTGGGGCCGCGGTGCCCTGGGGACGCGCGGGTGTTCGGAGGGGCTGGGGGCTCGCCTGCTGCGGGGTCCCCGCTGGCGCCAGCCTGAGCGCGATGTCCCAACCCCCTCCCCCCCAGTGGGTCCGGCTGTTTGGTCCGCAAGCGTCACCGTGTCCCCTTGTGGGACCCCCCCGCGTGCTCTTAGGGTGTTGCTGCCTCCCCAAATGTCCTTGGGCTTGGTGTGGGGTGGGAAAAGGGGGAGTTTGGTGCGGGCTGAGGGCTCTGGGGAAGGAAGGGGCCGTCGCGCCGGAGGGGCTGGGTGTCTGGGGGCTGCTCGTGGGCGCTCCTCCTGCTTGCCCTGCCCCACGGGTGACAATCCCGAGGTGCCACGTCTGCCCGTGGCGATGAGCTCAGCCGGGAAGCCGCACGGGACGCGCACCAGGATGTCCTGGCTGGGGCTGACGCCACGCTCCCGCGGGCGCTCGGCATCCGGAACCTCGCCCGCGCTGGCACGGGGAGCCCAGAGCCGCCGCGGGCAGCACCCCGGGGCTCGGGGAGCTGGGTGCTGCGCTCCCCGTGCCCCCGAGGGCCCCCAGAGCCCAGCGGGGTGCTGCTCTGCTCAGCACCGTCGAGGACTCGCCGTGTCCCCGAACGCAGCCCCGCGGGGAGCTGGGCCAAGGTCCCTGTTTGCCCTGGGGGCGGATCGCCCTCTGCACCTGCGCCTCTCCCACGTTTCCTCCCCGCAGCTTCGGGTCCTCTCCGCGGGGCCCCCCGCGCACCCCTGCCCCGGGTCCTGCCCCCAGCACCCTTCTGGATGGATCCTGCTCGGAAAGACCCCGCTGCTTTGTCCGCAGGCCGGGCAGAAGCCGTGCTCAGTGGCTCCAGGGATGCCAGCTCGGGGTGCTGCCGGGCACCGTCCCCCCGGGACCCCGGTGCCGTTCCCTGCGTGCTCGGTGGCCGCTGACGTGGCACCAGGAGGAGCAGGGGCGCACGCCGCAGCTCCCCGCTCCTGCCCCCCAGCAGCTTCCCGAAACCTTCCCGGGGTTGTTATTCTTTGCTCCCTCTCCTGCTCTGTAATTAAATGAAACCCGAACGTCTCGCCCAGCTTGGAGGAGGCTCCCGCCCCCCCCCCGGGGCCCCCCTCTCCTCTCCCCGCCATCAGAGACGCCGCGCTCTCGTCCAACCTGTTTGCAGGAGGCCGGAGGCGCAGCCAGCCGGTGCCACGCGGTGCCGAGCCCTGGGGCCGGCGGCAGCTTTGGCCGGGGCGGCCGCAGGGACCCCGATACCGCGTGGGACCCGTCGGCCGTCCCCGCGAGGCCGAGCTGCTTCACCCCCCCCGGATCCGGCGTGATCGGCCGGCTCGGGTCACCTGGAGACGGGGAGATCTCCTTCGTAACCCGTGACCCCGCTGGAGCCTGGGGGGGGGCTCTGGGCAGGAGCAGCCCCCACCCGTGAGGCTTTGGCTGGGCTGTGTGAGCCCCTGCATGGCTTGGAATGGCCCTGGGGGGGTTTCCTCCGTCCCGAAGTGGCGGGGACCTGCTGGCGCTTGTCTGGGTTTCTTGTCTGGAGGTACCATCGCCGGGGGTTAGGGATCCGGGTGTCCCCCAGCGAGGGGCTCACCGTGAGCTCTGCGGTGTGGTGGGATCACAGGATCACGGCTAATTCAGGTCGGGAAGGGGGGGGTCTGCCCACCCAGCTGACCCCCGGTTGGGGTGCTCCGGGCTGCATCCGGCTGCGCCCTGAGCGTCGCCGAGGCCGGAGACCCCCACAGCCCCTCCGGGTCCCTCCCCCGCCCTTTGACCTTCCCAGCAGTAAAAGTTCTGTTTTTTCCCCTCCATTCCAGCTGGGACTCCCCCGTTCCAGCCCCGTCCTAACGCCGGGCACCTCAGGGAAGGCTCCGGCCCCATCATCTCCATGTGCTCCCGTGGGGTGGCCGCGGACAGCAGCGGGGTTCCCCCACCTCCATCCACACCTTTTAGTGCCGGGGAGCCCCAAGGTGGCCGCAGCACCCTGGGGACCCGCTGGCTCCGTTCCTGTCCCACAGGCCGGGACACATTTGGGTGTCCCTGCCTCCAGCCCCACAGCTGGATCCTGCCTGGTTCGTCCCCCAGGAGCTTTGTGTCCTGGCGCTGGGCTCTGCACCCCAAAATTCAGGGGCAGGGGGTCGGGCTCGCCGTGACCCTGTCCCCCCGAGAAGGACACGAACCGGGTGCTTTGTGGCCACCCTGCCGGCAGCCAGCACCCACCCCGGGCAGGGGCTGCCCCAGGGAACCCCTTCCTGGTGCTGCACCCCAAAATCTGGGGGTCTGGGAGCGCAGTGGGGCAGCACCCGGCACAGGCGGCCCCTTGAAGGCATTGCGCCCGCCTCCCTCCTGGCCCTGCTTCCTCCTCCTCCTCCTCCTCGCCACGCACACGGCAGAGTCAATATTGACCCAGGGCAGGCGCCGGGTGGCACCGTGCCCCTCCTGAGGGGGGACCCGGCCCCTCTGAGCCGCCCACCGTGCCGGTGGCCCCGGTGAGTCACGGCAGCCGGCGGCACCGCGTGTCACAGCGGTGTCACATCGGTGTCACATCGGCAGCGCGGGCACAGCCCCTGAGTCACCGCCTGGTGCTGCCCGCGTGGGCACGGCTCCGGGTTCTGTGCCCGCCCGAGGAGCAAACGGGAGCAGGAGCGGTGCTCGTGGGGAGCCTGGCGGGGGGCACGGCACCCGAGGAAGCTTCCCTGCCCTCTGCACCCCCAGCGCACGCTGCTCCTTGCTGGGGGGACCTCGGTCTGTGCGCCCCGGGGTGGCGGTGACGGTGCTGCAGTGGTGACACCGTCCCCCAGCAGGTCCCTGGGGCAGCGCCACGGTTCACGCCGAGCCCTCCTTCCTCCTCCTCTTCCTCCTCTTCCTCGCACGGCTGGTGCAGGGCACGGCGCAGGGGACGGCCCGAAGTGCGCGGGGTGCTGGTGACCCCTCTGGGAGCTCGGTGCTCACCGTGGCTGCACCACGATAAGTGACGCCAGCGTGGTTGGACCTTCCCGAGGCTGCAGCACCGGCTGCCACTCGGCCACCCCTGGGTGCTCCTGGGTCCGTGTCCCTCGGCACCGAGGTGCTGGGTGCGTGGGGTCTGCTGGTGAAGGACCGGAGCCGTCCTCACACCAGGGTGGGCTGCAGCCCCCACGCCCTGCCGGGGCTCTCAGTGCTGCGCCCTGGGATGTGGTGGGAAGCACCCCGGGAGCCTCGCGCCCTGGGGCAGCACCCCAAGGCACCGCCAGCCTCACCCAGCTCCTGCCCCGGCACCCTCGGGTGCACCCCCCTGGCACCCCGCAGCCTCCCCCTGCCCGGGGGCACCGCTGTGACCGCCCTCGGGGTGGTCCCGTGGCGGCCCCGCTGCGCCGGTGGCAGCTTTGCCTTTCTCCTCCTCCTCCTCCTCCTCCTCTTGCCGAGGATTTGGCTGCCATGGTTACTGGAGCTGCTCCCAACCCCGCGGTGGGCACGGGGCTGGTGAGGCTGTGCCTGCCCCCAGCTGCCCCCTGTGCCCCCCGGTTGAAGGCCAGGTGGGAAGGACCCCCGTGGGCCCCCCCCCCGGTACCCGCAGCACCCCGGGCATCCCGGTGCCGAGCTCTGCACCACGGCAGCTCTGAGGGGGAGCAAACTGGGGCAAACTGGGCCGAGCTGTGTGCGGAGAGCTGGGCTGTCCTCCGGCCCCGCCGGTGGGCTTTTGCCCGGGCTCATTGAGTTATTTTCCTGCCTGGCAGCAGAGGGATTTTGTGAGCACCCGAACGCAGCTCACGCAGAGCCAGGCAGGGAGAAGTGCCGCGTGCCGCCTCGCCTCGCCGGGCTCTGCTGCTGGGGACGCTGCCGGCGGGGTCTGGGGGGGGGTTCTCCCTCTGCCCCCTGCCCTCGGGGAGCGAGCGGCAGCCAGGGATGCGGGTACCGGAGCCTGGCGCTGGGGATGCGCAGGGAGCTCTGAGCCCCTGAGGTCGTGGGGGCTCAGCCCAGGGGGTGCCCCGCTGGTGTGGGTGGCACGGGGGTGGGAAGGGGGGTGCGCCGCTGGTGCTGTCTGTAAAGGGCTTTGCTTCCATCCCTGGGCTGGGCTGGGGAGCGGGGGGCCCGTCCTGGGGGTGCCCGGGCGGGCACTGCCCGCGTGTGCTGCCGTGCCGCTGTGCCCCCCCCGTGCCCGGTGCGATGGCCCGGCACTGCGGCAGCGTCCTCGTGTCCTGTCCGTGGGAGGTCCCACGCACCCTCACGTCCTGTCCGTGGGAGGTCCCACGCACACAGCGCCGTGGGGGCCCAGCCGTGCGGTGCCCCGTCCCGGCAGTGCTGAGCCCTGCTGCTCCCCGGGGAAGGAGAGGGGCTGGGGGGGCACCGTGAGCCGCCGTGCGCCCCGGCTCGCCATTAGGAAGCAGGGGCTGGGGTGGGCGCTTCCCCCACCGCTCCCCGAGCCGTGGGGGGGGGGTCTTTGCTAGGGGGGCTGCTGCCCCTCGCAGGAGCCGTGTCCCCCTTGGGGGTGCTGGGTCCCTGTGGACCCCCCCCCCCACCCCCCCGGGGCGGTTTCTCACCCGCGCGCCCCTGCAGTGCAGGATGGAGTGCAAGGACGTGGCGGCGGAGACGCTGTACGACGTGCTGCACGACATCGAGTACCGCAAGAAGTGGGACACCAACGTCATCGAGACCTTCGACATCGGCAGGCTGACCGTCAACTCCGACGTGGGCTACTACGCCTGTGAGGAGGGGGCCACGGGGGGGGGGG
>NW_023311285.1:0-1069 GCF_011077185.1 Oxyura jamaicensis | reverse complement strand
CCCCCCCCCCCCGCTGCTGTCCCCAGGGAAGTGCCCCAAGCCCCTGAAGAACCGGGACGTCATCACGCTGCGCTCCTGGCTGCCCATGGGCACCGACTACATCATCATGAACTACTCCGTCAAGCACCCCGTGAGCGCCTGCCGGGGGTGGGGGGCGGCCGGGGGGGGGCTGCGGAGCTGGGAGGGGGCTGGGTGGGCTCCGGGGTCGCTCAGGGGCTGGGAGCAGGCGTGGGGTGGTGTCGGAGAGGGACCCCGGGAGGAGGAGGCGGCGGTGGGGCGCAGCGCCTGCCGCCCCGGGGGGTCCCGGCTCTCCCAGCGTCACCGTTGGGGTCGGGGCTTTGGGCTGGGGTCCCGTGGGTGCTGCGGGGGTCCCGTGGGTGCCCTGCCCCGTCACCCGCCCTGTTCCTCCTCGTGTCCCCCCCCCCCCATCCCGCAGAAATACCCGCCCCGTAAGGACATGGTGCGAGCGGTGTCCATCCAGACGGGCTACCTGGTGGAGGGGAAGGGAGCCAAGAGCTGCACCATCACCTACCTGGCACAGGTGGACCCCAAAGGTGAGGGGGGGGCCCCGCTCCTGCTTCGGGGGGCTCAGCCCCCCCGGCTTCACCGCGTCCTGAGGGGTCGGCAGAGGCTGTAAGCGCTGCTGGGAGGGGAGGATGCCCCGGGCCTGGGCGGCTCGGTGCAGACACGGTTTGGAGAGGGGGTTTGGGGATAGGTGACGGTGGGGGGGGACGGACGGGGGGGGCTGGAGCCAGACTGGTCCCAGTCGGGGCACTGGTGCCACACCGCTCAGGGCACCTGGGGCAAGGGGGGAACGCGGGACGTGCCTGTCCCGGGTCCCCTGGGTGCGCCCAGAAGCTCGGCTTGGCTTCAACCCCGTTTTCCCTGCACCATCCTTCCCCCCTCGCCCCTTTGCCGGAGGGGTCCTGGAGCCCCCCCTGCCCCCCCGATCCCCAAGGGGGGGGTCCCCATCGCTTTGGGGGGGTGTGAGGGGGGTGCCAGCCTCATCCCATCTCCCTTTATCTCCTCTTCACAGGTTCGCTGCCGAAGTGGGTGGTGAACAAATCCT
>NW_023311284.1:0-2199 GCF_011077185.1 Oxyura jamaicensis | reverse complement strand
TTTTTTTCGTTTTTTTGCTACACATCCTCATCATACCCAAGGAATGTCCTCTGAAGTCAGAAATCCTGAGCATTTCTGCTGCACTCACAGTGAATGCCTCTGAGAACTGAGAGGCAAAGGGATGCACTGTGGCTGAGAGCAGGGTGAGGGAAGCTGGCAGGGCTTGTTCCCAATGGCCCTGAGTTTGCAGCTTTTGTAGATGGAGGGCAATCACATTTCTGTTACCCTGAACAGAAGCCAGACGCTACTGAGAGCAGAGGCACCCACCGCCAGTCCGTCAATACCCAGCCTTTCTCAAGGTACCTAAGCAAGGTCTCAACACCACACCTCTTGCCAAGGACACCTGTCATTCATTTCACCAGCTCAACAGCATGTTCTTGCATGCAGCTTCTCTCTGCTTCTTCCCTGTGCATTGACATAACACAGAGATACTACAGAAAAAAATTCTATCCTGCAGAGCAGCTCACAGCTTGGAAAGACATCCCAAGGAGATAGCCAAGTCTCCTAATGATGGTGTCTCATTAAGGGAAAACTCAACTCATTCTCCAGCCTCACAGAATGCTTTGCCCACAGCCCCAGGCTGTTGCTCTCAACCCCTCTGCACCACAGAGGGAAATGGGCACATGGCTGGAGGGATGCACCCCTGCTCTGCTGGAGCTGTGGCTGCAGAGGACATGTTCCATGCCTTGGACCCACAGCCGTGAGGGCAGAGGCTTTTCTGGGTAGGAGAGGAGGCAAAGGGGCTTGTTCAGAGTAAGGTGTCTGCATTGTAGGGAATAATGTAGACTTTTCTGATGAGTTGTCCCTATGAGAACATGTGCATTTTTTCTTTCCTCTCATTCCCTGCTCATATTTCATTTGTCTGGAGATTTTATAACTGGGGGATATTTCCATGTCCCATGTCTTTTCCCTGTCTGTGTTCATTGCCCTCATGCCAATCCCTTTGCCTTTCAGAAACCAGCAGTTTCCAGAGCACTGCCTAGGTGCATATCCATCTTTGCAGATAGAAAACAGCCTGTCAGAAGGCCCTGAAGGGTACAGCAAGTTGACCATGAAGCTGTCCATAAAGAAAGGAGAGGCTGAAGGCAATTTATAAGCCTCCTTACAAACAGACTGATCATCAAAGTTACAGTTCAGGAATCTCAGAGATGTGTTGAAACTTCACAGTTCCTTTTCCAATTCTTTCTGCAACCTCACCCAATCCAGTAAGTGCTGGAAAGAGATGAGGAAGCAGAAAATTCCAGCCTTGACAGTCCTCATGAAAAATCCTTTGGGAAGTGCTGTTGATGTGCTGTGGATCTGTGAGCAGGCTGCCCCAGGCAGCAGCCTCCCACCAGCAGCAGGACCCTGCCCTGCTGGGGGGGCTTCTTCCACCCACAGCTGCTCCCCGCAGCGCCCTGGGCAGCTCCCCGGGCATGCTGAGTGCTGAGCCTGGCAGGCGGCAGAGGCCCTGCCCTGGCACACAGCCCCTGGGGCACAGCAGGGACCCTGCTCTGCACCAAAACCCTGGACACCCCTGCCTGCACTCCCGGCTTCACAGCATGCAGCTGGCCCACAACAAGGGAGCCCTTGGAGCTTGGATGCTGACCCTGTAGCAGGGAAGCCCTGCTCTGGAGCACTCCCTTCTCTATATTACAGAAACACACAGTGTCTTCAGCCTGGTCTGCACTGGGATGACCCAGGTCTAGGACTCCTCCCTGACACCCCTGTGCATTGCACTGCAGTCAAACTTACCGTCTTGAGGGCTGCAAGCATTGCTCATCCAGTGACCTCTCAGCATCCTCCCTCACTACAGAACTTTAAATCTTTGTCTCCCTTCTCTCCCCTCCCCATGCCAGCATCAGGCAGTGCCCCCAGCCCTACTGCGCTGTGCAGAGGAGCTGCTCCTGGGCAGAGCTGTGTCTCTGCAGCGCTGCCCGCTTGCCAGGAGCTCCCCTTGGACCCCGGAGCCCGGCCCAGCTCAGCAGCAGAGGCCCAGCCCAAGGCCTCCCTTGCTCTGCCCACCCCTCCAGGCTCCCTGCCCATGGCCCTGGGGCTGCAGGGGAACCTGCTGGGAAACAGCCTGAAGGAATCCCTGGGGTTCCTTTGCTCACCTGGGCAAACAAACTTCTCACCAGCAGTGTTATTTCTCCTATTGGAAATATGTTTGCAAAATGAGAATCACCTCTCCTTGTCGCATCATTAGGCAGGACACCAAGA
>NW_023311283.1:0-2087 GCF_011077185.1 Oxyura jamaicensis | reverse complement strand
CTTTGCCTGCACCAGATTGTACTTGGGAAAAATTCTGTGTTACCTGCATACGTTCTGGCAAAAGCCCCATACCTGTATTGTGGTCTCCTCCACATGCTTCACCGTGGAGCCCTGCTCCACTGTGGTACTCCATGGGCTGCAGGGGGACAGCCTGCTTCACCATGGTGCTCACCGCAGGCAGCAGGGGACTTCCTTTCCGGTGCCTGGAGCACCTCTCCCCCTCCTTCTCCACTTACCTCAGCACCTGCAAGTCAGTTTCTCACTCTTTTCACTCTCTCAGCTGCTTTGTGTCACAGTGTTTGTTTTTTTTTTCCCGTCTTAAATATTCTTTTACATATGCCCAAAACAACATTAGTTATTGGCTCAGCTCTGGTCAGCACTGGGGCCCTTACGAAATATGGGCATCTTCTAGACCCTTCTCACTGAAGCCAGCCCTATGGCCCCCTGCTACCAAAACCTTGCCACGTAAACCCACTACACAAGCCTTGCAGGGAGTTGCCCCACAGGTCTGTCTCCCGCTTGTACGCCCTGATGGCCCTCAACCTCTCCACCTCCTTGAGCTCTGCCACCAGGCTGAGCTGGTCGTCCACCTGTTCACAGCTCAGCCACACGGTGTCTTTGCCGCCCTCAGAGGGCAGCAACAGGCCCAGGCTCTCTGTGCATCACTCTCAGGCCCTGCAGTTGTCCTTCACCTTCCCGCAAGTGGAGCTGGATACAATTGCTCTAATTCGATTTTTAAAATCAGTTAAAGTTTATGGTATAAAATATAGCTTTCATTTTGAGCATGACACCATCAGCTAAGATGAGTCAAGTAACCAAAATGCAGAATTTCTGCATTTTGTTGCATTGCAGATTGAGGTTGTGTATCCCATGTGAACACCATGTTTCTGTAAGCTATTGCCTATCAGCAATACAGGAATTCATAAGTTTCTCTGAGAGATGTTTTAACTACCACTTAACTGAGTTCCCTAATTTTTGATCAAGCCTGTTGATGAGAGTGATTTGGCAGTTTGGCCACAGAATTAGCATCCCAGTTTGACAGTACTTTATTACATGTATTGTGTGCAGCTGAACCAAAGCTTACAGAAACATGGTGTCACACACAGGATGTGCAAACTCAAACCCACACAGATTTTACTGTACTTTATTACCGGACTGTTCTTGTTTCTGCTAGGGGAACGTGATACTCAAAGTGGATGTAAGACAACTGAGGAACATAGACATATTTTCTTCATTGTAAAGAAATGCAAGATTTTTGTGTCATCATCTTAGTATTAAAGTTCAATTTCAGCTCTTCCAATTTTGTTCAGCTGTGTATAAATAACATCCATAAGGAGAACAACAGCTAATATTCAAATGATTTATAAGACTTGGAATAAGCAGTAGAAGTCAATGGTCAAGTCTTTGGAGATTGTGGAAATATAGCTAACAAAAGAAAAGTTGGGAGATTTGTTTTCAAGGTCAGTGTGTATTCTGTAGCCTATACATCACTTCAATGGAAAATCTCTATTTCAAACTCCTTTTGTTCTTGTGTTGGTGATGTTGGTCATGTACTTTGCTGATCTTGAAAGTATCCTTTAGAAGCGATCACATAGGACACATTCAGTGCATTTTAAGCATTTGTAAATGTCCAGGTGCTGAATAGTTGTACATACTAATTTTGTTACCTCCAGTTGAATATTCCGTCTAAAAAATTGTTCCAACAAAATGATGAGGTGATACACATGTTCTGGTTGCATGAAGGATCCTTTTATTTTTAATCATGTTGCATTTTCTTGTGTCAGAAAAGTGCTCAGGAAAATTTACACATTTTCAAGCATATCGTGAGCTATAATAGCTGTTTAAATTTCTGGGATTTGTAAGTTTTAAATTCAGACTTTTAATACTTTTAAATTAAGACTTCATTGTTCATCTTAAAGTCACCCATGTTGGAGTTTTTCATCAGCATCATTTTTCTGAGCCATTCTTTTCAGTCCAATGTTTAATGTTCTTCTGAAACAGGTTCTGTACCTTCAATATCTTTCTTAATTGTTGATATTTAAAATTCAGATACAGGTTGCTTACCTAGAGGTACTGGGCATCTCTAG
>NW_023311282.1:0-1220 GCF_011077185.1 Oxyura jamaicensis | reverse complement strand
TGTTCCTCCATGTGTGATAAACTCAGTCTGAAAGATGCAAGTGTAGGTGGTGACTTTGAGTGGCTGTGGACGAGCCCAGCAGCTTGCCCCAGTCTGGGAATATGTCCCCTTCCAACTAGGGAAATTAAAAGGAATCAATATGAACAGACCCATCAGGTCAATCCACAGTAAAGGGAAATAATAGTTGTTGTGCTGTAGGTGCAGCAGGCAATAGGCCTTGGATTG
This sequence comes from Oxyura jamaicensis, assembly GCF_011077185.1. Classification (NCBI taxonomy): domain Eukaryota; kingdom Metazoa; phylum Chordata; class Aves; order Anseriformes; family Anatidae; genus Oxyura; species Oxyura jamaicensis. Next base: position 995 of record NW_023311282.1, on the reverse strand, counting down.
GGCCTCAGAAGACTCAAGCAGATCCAATGCTGCTAAGCACTGAGCATCCATGAGCTAAGACAAACACTGCGAGCAGAGTGAAGGACACCGAGTGGTGACCTACTATGAAGGAGGAGGCAGAGTGCAGCTGTAAGAGGTGTCTTTCTTGTGCCATGACCGACACGGGTTCTGCTGAAGTGAAAGCCCCAGCCCAGGACCCATGGAGTGAAGGTCCCTGAGCACAACTGCAGAAAGACTTTGCAAGACCTCTGCCAGTGAAATGCCAGCAGAAATGACATCACTGCCGAGGGGAGGGCGAGGGACTGGCAGAGCCCCATTGAGGAGCTGGCTGGGGGTCCCCTCTGCTACAGCCACCTGACAGCGTGGGGCAGGCAGGAGGGCAGGCAGGGCTCATGGCTGCCTTGCTCAGGATGAGCCCTGGGTGAGCTGGGTGAGAAATCTGTGCCTTAGCTCCAGGCCTGGCACCTCAGGTTTCACCCAACACCCATTGTCTGTCATCCTCCTGCTGTGCACCATGGTGGGGAGCCTGGCCCTGTGTTCTGCATGACCTCCTCACAGGCTCTGGCAGGCTGCGGTGAGGTCCCCTCAGCCTTCCCTTCTCCAGGCTGGACAGGCCCAGCTCTGCCAGCCTCGATTCACAGGACAAGGGCTCCAGGCCCTGACCATCCTGGGGGCCCTTTCCTAAACCTCCTCCAGCTCTCTGAAGTCTCTCCTGTATGGGAGATCTGAATGGATGCAGCATTGTGCCACCCTCCAAGTCCTGGCTGTGACCCTGCTTGTACAGCCCAGGAATCTGCTGGCCTCCCTTGCTGCCAGGGCACACGGCTGCCTCCTGCCCAGCTCCTTGTCCACCAAGATGTTTCTCCCGGGCTGCTTCCAGACAGGAAGCATGTGCTGGGGCCTCAGTTATTAAAGTTCTGGTCAGTAGGTTTTCCTGTCCTCCTTGAGCACTTTCCCCAAATATAGTAGCTTGGAGACCTTTTCAGTAAGGACTC